>NC_069503.1:631889526-632102026 GCF_027579735.1 Bombina bombina | reverse complement strand
TAGCAGAAGAGATCTGATTTGAAAATGCACAGTGAGTGAGAGATTCTGACAGAGATACAGCTTCAGTCAGTGCTGTCTGTTACAGAGCTCAGTCTCCACTCTCCTGCAGAACGTCCCCTCAGTGACTGTCTACCTAAGCAGCATGGTTCAGGCAGTAGCCCTATTTCACGTCCTAAATGACTAAAGTACCAGACAATCTTACTTACTCCCTAACTCAGTCAGATTCTGCATGCCGCTGCCCCCCCATAAAAAAGCACAATTAAAACAATAAAAGTTTTCACTTAGCTGCTCCGATTCAGGGCCCCCTTGCACTGGCAGTAAGTCCACTCCTGCACATGCTGGCTGCTATCTTCTGGCTGCTGCCTGAGATGCTCCTCCCAAACACACAGTTCTTAGTGTGCGAGTGTCACGTGACAGCTGGCTCCCGCACACTAAGAGCTGTGCGATAAGGAAGGCAATGGGCTGGCCTGTAGGTGGCGCTGCAGTCAATGCAGGCTGAAAGTGGAAAAAGCTATTGCCTATACTTCTATCTATCGCACGTGCGATAGATAGAAATATAGGCAAAACAGCCCTTTCCACTTTCAGCCTTAAGAATTAAAAACTGCAGTTTTAATGTTTTTTTTACTCAAAACTGCAGTGGAGCCTGCAAGATTGTTTTATTTTATCAACAATAAAGTTTTAAAAATGTATTTATTTATTTTTATTTCTAACTTTTTTTTTTTTTTTTCATTAGGGGTCAGGGGGTTCCAGGGGTCAGGGGGTTCCAGGGGTCAGGGGTTCCAGGGGTCAGTCAGGGGGTTCACGTGCTCAAGTGCTCCTATAGAGGAGCCTCCACTGCAAACAAGCAAAAGCAGCCAGGAAAACTATTTGTTGAAATTGCAGCACTGGCTCAAGGGGCAAAAAAATTGTGTGTCTACAACTTCCCCAGTCCCACTAATGTTCACAAATGCCAGCCTCTAATAAAATAATCTATGCATCTCAACATTGTATTTCTTTGAATTTCAATAAAATTAAAAAAAAAAAAAAAAAAAAAAAAATTTTTTTTTTTTGGTGTCACCCCCTGGAGGGTGTCACCCGGGTGCGGCCCGCCAACCCCGCCCCCCCCTAGTGACGCCACTGAAATGCTCTTTTAAACAACCTTGCTTTAGAAATATCCATGTATTTTTATATACATTTTTAAAGAGGACAATTTTTTTCACTTTTAGGAGCCAGCAAGAATATTAAAGGGACATGAAACCCACATTTTTTCTTTCATGATTTAGAAAGAGAATGCATTTTTAAACATCTTTCTAATTTACTTCTATTATCTAATTCTTTTATTCTTTTGATATTCTTTGCTGAAAAGCATATCTAGATATGCTCAGTAGCTGCTGATTGGTTGCTGCACAGATAAGCCTCATGTGATAGGCTCACCCATGTGCATTGCTTTTTCTTCAAATAAGGATATCTAAAAAATGAAGCAAAATAAATAATAGAAGTAAATTGTAATGTTGTTTAAATTTGTATGTTCTATCTGAATCATGAAAGAAAGATTTTGAGTTTAGCGGCCCTTTAAGCCAACCACATACTTCTTAGGACCAAGATAACATAGATATATGTAGAATAATACAAAAAGTTATTATCTAGAATTATAATTCCAGGCTTGGATTTGGCGACCATTGCATGAAAAATATCCAGTTTATACAAATTAATATTTTACGTTTTTTCTTTTTTTTTCTTTTCTTTAGTGTGTTAAAGAGAAGCCCAAAATGTGTCTTCCATGATTCAGACAGAGCATGCAATTTTAAACAACTTTCTAATTTATTTCTGTTATCCAGTTTGCTTTGTTCTGTTGGTATCCTTTTTTGAAAAGCATACCTAGGTAGGCTCAGGACGGAGTAGCAATGTACTACTGAGAGCTGGCTGCTGATTGGTGGTTATACATATATGACTCTTGTTATTGCTTCACCAGATGTTTTCAGCCAGCTCCCAGTAGAGCATTGTAACTCCTTCAACTTAAAGAGGAAGTAAGCACACTGTAATTAAAAGACACTTCTGTTGTGTTGCTATAGAAAAACATATCTGGAATGCCTAACATTTTAAAAATATATTAAAATCCTTTTTACTTTAATTATTTATCAATAGCCAAATTCCACCTAACATTTGTATTATTTGGAGGAGCCAATCTGGACTTTAGTCAGCAGACAACAAGGCTATACACAGCTAAAATGTTAGTACTGAGTGCATTGTTTAGCAGTTATCTATACTATAATCGTGTTTGTAACATGTCTGTCGCCAGTTGCGTGCGCAGTCAAACAAAGTATTAACCAAAAAAACCTAACCGCCCGCACAAAATATTAAAAAAAAACCTAACCGCCCACACGAAGTATTAACCAAAAAAAACCATAAACGCCTGCACAAAGTATTAACAAAAAAAAGCTAACCGCCCGCACAAAGTTTAACAAAAAAAAATCTAACTGCCCGCAAGAAATTTTAACAAACACCTAACGCATGCGCAAAATGTATCTCTAAACTGCCAACCCCCACATCACAAAATAATAAAGTAATTAAGCAGCTCTCATCTTATTGGCTGATTTCAGAATTTCAGCCAATAGGAATGCAAGGTACCCCAATATAAAAGGGGTACCTTGCATTCAATATTCAGTGTGCGGCGGTAATCGCATGGTGAGGAGGCTACACGTTGGATGTCACCGTCGTCGCCATTCCTGCACCACTCCGTGCTGTGACAGCTCCGCCCCACCGGGATGAAGAAAGAAGATGTCTCCGCGCTGGATGAAGATGTCGCCGACTCGATGAAGACTTTACTCCACCTTGTAGAAGATGAATGTCTGGACTTCAGGAATAGTGAGTACATTTTTAGGGGTTAGTGTTAGTTTTTGTTTTTTTGGGGTGGGTTTTTTTTTAGATTAGGGCTTTTTTTCTTTTTTTATTATTTTGGATAATTTCGTTTATTGTTTTTTGTAATCTTAGATTTTGTTTTATTTTTTGTAAATTTAGACTTTTTTTTACTTTTTTTTCGTAGTGTTAGGATTTTTTAATTTTTTAATTTAGGAGTTTTATTTTTATTTTATTTTATTTTTTTAAATAGTTATGTTAGGTTTATTTATAGTTTAAGTTTAGGTTTTTTTTATTTCACAGGTACGTTTTTATTTGTTTTAAGGTAGTTATATTGTAACTTTAATTTAAAGTTAGGGGGTGTTATGTTTAGAGGTTAATAGTTTAATTTAGTGTGTCGCAATATGGGGGTCCAGTGGTTTAGGGGTTAAAAATGCAGTGTTGTGTATTTTATTAAAAAATAAAAATAGCAGCATCTTTATTTGTTAATAAAATTACTGCACTAGGCAGTATTTTGTAGCTAAAGTTTGTGGGAGTGTGGTGTGTTCCCTATAAATATATATGTATATGATTCTATACATATATATTTATGTGTAAATATGTGCATATACACATATTAACACTTAAATAATTATGTATATAATTATATACATATATTTTTAAAATTGCTGCTATCGCTGCGCTACTTACCCCCTTCACTGTGCTGAAATTCTGATGCAGTTTCTGATGGCATCAGAATGAGACTATGATAGGAGCCTATGAAAAGCATGCTTTTGTGAGCGCAATGCTTCCCAGCAATGTGAATGCAGCCTGTTACAATTGGCAAAAAAGTAAAAATAAAAAACATATAAAAATAACATTTAAAAGTACAGTTACAATCATTATAACACTATCTAATAAAAATTATTTTTAAAAATTGCACAAAAAGTTATAAGTGCTCAAAGATATGAGGTTGCAGATGTTGGAAAAAAAGGACTGCAAAGGGCTTTAAAGTAGCGATACATACATATACATGTCTAATTATATATATACAAATATATATATATATATATAGTGCAGTAGAAGGTGTAGAAGCACTCCAGCCCACAGTGATTAGTTTCACTCTCCCTGCCCTGGGTGCACTACAAAGATAAGTTAAGCCAATGTAAAAGAAGTCCCTCGACAGGGTCTTTCAAATAAACACAAAAGTTATTTAATCTTGACGTTTCGGGTATTACCCCGTTTTCAAAAGAACAGCATAATCACAAACAGTGTACTCACCCCCTTTACATACCCCTGCACAGAGAACATTGGTGCGGCGTTCACTCCGCCACCCGGAAGTTACACAACGCCATGTGACTAAGCGTCACGTAAGTAGTTATGGCAACCAGACGCTCAAAGTTGAGCACCGTATGTGTAAATAAAAACAAAGAACAGAAAACATATCATCAGGAGCCTAATTCAATATAACTAGCGTTATCATACAGATGTAGAACATATACAAACAAGCTAATATAATCATAAATAATAACTATTCTGACTCAGATAGTTATAATAATGATCTATCCCTTGCTGAGACCTTTATGCCTGGCCTGTATAAGAAGATACAATCACTGCAGACAATCCTTGTCAGATAGCTGAACTCACCAATACCTTGTCCATCCACAAAGTTGCTTTATTCTGAATATCAGGTTACAGCAGATAATAAAATACAGCAGATGAATGAATGGTTACAGTATTTAAGCGGTCAAAAGTTGATACTGATCATAGCTTGCAATGTATTAACATGCGTGCTTGTTACATGAGTCCTGTTAGTTGCAGCCATGACACAGGAAAACATCATCAAACTACAAGGGCGGAGCAAAACACAAAAGGAAATGCATAATAGGTCAGAGGTAATATACTATAGAAAACAGGAGCATTACCAAAAAGGGTCACTAGATGGCAGTACAGAATAAACATAGGGAAGCCTTGAGAAAAATGGCATAAAATATATATATATATATATATATATATATATATATATATATATATATATATATAATTTCTTAACTATAACAACATGAATATTAACAGTGGCTATGTAATATTCTATGCCCATTGAGGCAGCACACTCCCGTCTGGCATAGTAAATGTCACTATTTAAATCATAACGGAACTTATGCATAACAATGTAATTTGCAGAGATGTCTTGAAGACCTGAAAGATATAAGCAGAACATACGTATAATGCAAGAACAACTATAATATAAGACTTTAAGTTGTGTCAATTAAAGTTTGATATTCTTCCATCTTGAAGTCACAGGAAGAATCCGACAGTATACATAAGTAGGCTCAGTCTCCAAAAGGCAAGAGCAAGATAAGTTCCGTGATCGGTCTGATGAAAGTTTTTATAGTCCCTTGTCTTGCAACTTCACCCCCACCTTACACACCTTTCCATCATCACTAGGAATTCTCTTTACAATCAGTCCTATGGGCCATTTGATTCTTTCAGCTTGCTGGTCCTTGAGGAGAATGAGATCTCCAACCTTGATGTTAGGGTTCAGACATTGCCATTTCCTGCGTCCTTGCAGAGATACTCCATCTTCCAATTATTCCAGAAGCAGTTGGCAAGGTGTTGTACTCGCTTCCACTGATTGTAGCACAGATTTCCTGTTTTAAAGTCTCCAGGTGGAACAGGAACAGACCCAAGCTTCTGGGTAAGAAGAGTAGCTGGAGTGAGGAGAGTTGGGGCCTCTGGATCTACAGACACTGGAACAAGTGGTCTTGAATTGATTATGGCATATCATATGCTTCTGCCAGGAAGGTGGTTAGAATCTCATGGGTGAGTCTTGTGGATTTCAAGTCCATAAGCATGGAGTCCAGTATTTTACGTGTGATACCTATCATTCTCTCCCAAGAGCCACCCATATGGGACGAATGATGGAGGATTGAAAATCCATGTACAGCCCTTTTCAGTTAAAAGGTCTTGAATTGGCCTAGAGTTGAGATGTAGCTCTCGACAGGCTCCAACGAAATTAGTTCCACAGTCAGATCTTAATGTTTTGACTGGTCCTCTGATGGCAAGGAATCACCTTAGAGCATTTATGAAACTTGAGGCATCCATATATTCTATTACTTCAATGTGTACTGCACGCACACGCATGCAAGTGAACAGCACTGCCCACTGTTTGCTATTTGCAGAGTATGGCAGAATGTCAAGGCCATACATTGGAGCTTGCAGAGGTGATTCACTCTTTGACTGAAGTGTCAGAGAGAATTTTGTCTGTGGACTCTCATCTACTACAACTTAACCAACTTCTAAAATCTCTTCCAGATGCATTGAAGTCACTTATCCAATATTTCACTGCAGGATTCCAGACTTTACAGGATAGCCTGAAAGACTTTTTCAATAAAAATTTTTTTGGGTTTGGCCCTCCTACTCCTGTGCCCACTACCCCAAAGGCTGTATCCTTATCAATCAAAAAAAGGATTTCAACCCCTCTTACCACTGATGAAATGGCCAGAAGGAGAAATAATGGCTTATGTTTCTATTGTGGAGCAACTGGGCATGTAATATCCTATTGTCCAGTGAGACCCCCTAAGAAGTCTGTTCCGTGGTCTCCACCTCTAAATCCTGAGTCATCAAATGGACAGGCTACAGAGAGGATGTCAAACTGTGATCCCACTTCGTATTCCTCTGGAGATGAGCTCTGCATGGGTTCTATTTTACATCCCCAATTTGATCAGCCTAGGACTGCACCTTTCAAAGACTTTGATTCCTGTGAAGTACTAACATGTCATCCACAGAATCCTAGTACTATGTATCCAGAGATTTTCCTACCAGATCCAGCTACATTCTTATCTTTGTGCTTTCCAGAGGAAATGTCTAACTATTCAAACATTGAAGATGATACTGATTCTGACACTGGAGGGACAGTACTTCAAACTGCTGTTCGGTCAAAAGGTCCTTTACCACCTCTACCTCAGACCCACCTCTCCAGAACCTACAAGCCTAGAACTGCACAGAAACCAAAGATCAGTCCTGTTGGGGCCCTCTATACTAATTCCAGTCTCCAGAATCCTCTCCTGAAGAGCCCTTCAAAAAAGATAATACCCTCTGATTGTGCATATGCCTCTGATGGCACTTTGGTACGCATCAAAGATTTGGAGTTATATGAGAATGCCAAGTCCACCCAGAGGTCGTCCTTGAGGAGGGGGTTCTGTCATGGTTCAGCCTGGAATTGAACCTGAGACCTGTTTATATTTCTGCTGCTGTTCTTTCCCAGCCTGTTGTTTTGCCACTGTGCCACCAGATGGCTTGATCACAGGAAAATAATATTGTGTTTTTCTGTTTGCTGCAACTTTGGCTCTCTTGCTCCACCTGCTTGCCAGCTGAAACAAATCATTTAATCAGCAGCCTGCTTTATCTGGGAGGTTTGTTTGCAATTGTGGGCCTTCACATTGAGAGTTATACTCTGAAACACTCTCTGCTCCTGTATCCTGTGTGAAATACAGATTTGTTGGACTTCCTAGTTCCTGATTTCTGCTTCAATTACTGACTACTCTTCCTGATAATTCCTTGGCACTGTGTTTCTTTTTGGGACTGATTTACTGGCAATTGATCTTGCCTAAAACTCTCTTTCCTAAGGACTGACTCAGGTACTTTTGCTTGCTTGTTTCCTGATACTACAAAGTTCCAATTGCAGTCTATGCAAATATCCTGTTTGTTTCTACAAAGTTCCAAATTGCAGTCTATGCAAATATCCTGTTTTTTACTACAAAGTTCCAATTGCAGTCTATGCAAATATCATGTTTGTTTCTACAAAGTTCCAAATTGCAGTTTATGCAAATATCCTGTTTGTTTCCACAAAGTTCCAAATTGCAGTCTATGCAAATATCCTGTTTGTTTCTACAAAGTTCCAAATTGCAGTCTATGCAAATATCCTGTTTGTTTCTACAAAGTTCCCATTTGCAGTTTATGCAAGTATCCTCTTTGTTTCTACAAAGTTGCAATTTGCAGTTTATGCAAGTTTCCTGTTTGTACCAGTTTGCAGTTTATGCAAATTTCCTTAAAGTACCAGTTTGCAGTTTATGCAAGTCTCCTTAAAGTACCAGTTTGCAGTTTATGCAAGTTTCCAGTTTGTTACCACTGTGTCCAGTCTACAGCATATGCAAGTATCCTGCTTGTTATTACAAGGCACTGCATTCCTGCGTGTTATTACACCGTTCCAGTCTTCAGCATATGCAAGTATCCTGTCTGTTATACAAGCTCTGCTTTCCTGCCTGATACTACACAATTCCATTTCTACAGCATATGCAAGTATCCTGCTTGTTATTACAAAGCTCTGCATTCCTGCCTGTTATTATTGGTTTACATGGATGATACACTCCGACGAAAGGCAGATACCAGCACTCATGGAGTCTTTGAAGTGGTGGAGCTGGCTCAGAATGATCATTGTCAAAGATTATTTTCATAAAGGCAATGAAGTGGTCCTTCATTTCAAGCCTGTTCTTTAGTGAGTTGAATCTGGATAACGCCTGTTCATGATTGTTTGGGAGTTTGACCCTTGCAGCACGAAAAGGCAATGGTGCAACCCAGTTGTTAGATGCGTCCTTGAAGAATTCTTTGTCCATTACTTTGATGAATTCTCTGTCTTCAACTGGCAAAGCTATTTTGTTGTCGTCACTTGTAGTACAAAACACTGTGGTACCCAGATTGTCTTCACAAAGTATAGGAGTAACATCAGGTATTTGGATGATGTCAGGAGGCTTCTCCCTTACTTCATAATGATGAGAGCACTGTTTGAAGTGGGATGCACGTCCATTTCCTAATATGTTAGTTTTGAAGGAGTGGATCTCAGATGACGTACGCATACTATGCAAGCATACATCGCCCACTATCACCCAGCCTAGATCCAGTCTTTGTGCATAAGGGGCATCGCCAGGTCCATCGCACTGCTCGCATACTTTATGTACTCTGAGAATGTCTCTTCCTAGCAGGACCAAGATTTCAGCATTCATGTCCATTGCCGGAATGTCATCAACAAGGTGCCTTAAGTGAGGATGGTGATAGGCAGCCTCTGGAGTAGGAATCTCTTCCCTTTCGTCTGGTATCTTGTCACACTCGACTAATGTTGGTAGGTGTATGCCTTTGTTTCCTTTTATATGAGAGACCATGAATCCATTGGCCCTTCTGCCAAAGGCCTCTACACGACCAGAACAGGTTCTGAGAGTATATGGCGTTGCATGACCCTCTATGCCGAAGATCTCAAAGAATTTAGGCTTAACCAGGGATCTGTTGCTCTGTTCATCTATTATAGCATACATCCTAGCAACTTTCTCAGGTTGATCCTGTGGGTAAATCTTGACTAGACATACCTTGGCACAGCATTTGTAGTCTAAGCCTTCTCCACAGACTTGTGGAGAGGAAACACTCGCTGTGACTGGAGCACGACTTTGCTGCTCCCCGCCATGAATTGAGACAGGGGTGGAGGCAGTTAGCTGGCTGTGGGTTGTCTGGAAGTGGAGTAGGATGCATAGCTGTAACGTGTCTGTCGCTACTGCATTCTGTGCACTTTATAACAACTTTACAGTCTTTAGCAAAGTGACCATAAGAAGCACACCTGTAGCATACTCCAAATTTCTGGAGAATCTCCCTGCGCTCGTGTAAAGTCTTTGCCCTAAGCCCATGACATTTCTTAAGAGGGTGAGGCTTCCTGTGAATAGGGCACTGACGATTAGGGTCTTTATCTCTCTCACCCGCGTCACTCTGGTGTGCAGGAGAGGATACGGGTGGTGAGATGTCTATCCTTTTAACAGATATTGCTCTATTAAAGTCTCTTCATTTAGTTGCCGTGTTATCATACCTTGATGATGTAGGTGAGGATGATGAAGCAGGCAAGTTGGGTTTGCAGAAGCTGAAGCTGGGATCGTTTCTCATCCAGGCTTGATCGCTGATGTACCTGCAAAAGTATGAGAATGGAGGAAAGGATACGTTATAGTCTCTTTTGTATCTTGAGCCCTGTTGTGCCCATTTCTCTTGCAGGTTACATGGCAGTTTAGACACCACTGGATTGACACCATGAGCAGTGTCCAGAAATCTTAGTCCAGGTATATGTGGGTCTGTCTTTGCCAACTCTAGCTCCATGAGGAGGTCACTTAGTTCTTGGAGCTTGCGATAGTCTTTGTTCCCTATTTTTGGGAAGTTTTGCAGTCTCTTGAACAGAGCGCTTTCTATGGCTTCAGAGCTACCATAGGCTTGCTCAAGTCTTGCCCATGCAGCAACAAGGCCTGAATCTGGGTGGTCAACATGTACTGTTCTCATTGTTTTAACACGATCTGCAGATTCTGGCCCCAGCCACTTTATGAGCAAATCGAGTTCCTCCTTGGTTGTAAGGTCGAGCTCAGCAATAGCAGCCTTGAAGGTTGATCTCCAGGCCCTGTAGCTCTCTGGACAGTCGTCAAACCTTGAGAGGCTTGTGTTAATGAGCTAACAGCATATCATGTATCTGGCGAAGTCAGTCAAGTCTGATCTCTCACTCTTTGGTGCCAAAGTAACTTGAGGAAACCCTTGGGTGTGAAACTTCTTTGGTGAAGAAGGGTGAAGTTTACCAGGATAAAATGATGTTGCAAGAGCGTTCAACTGTAGTGTAGTCTCTAAGGCTTTTGCTGGCTGTGGCTTGAGCCGCGGCTTGTCACTGGAAGCCACATTGTTGTCACTGGGAGGTGATGAGGTTTGCTGCATAGATGCACTTGTGTTGTGGATTTGAAGAGGCTCAGGCATTTGGTGCTGAGAGGTCTCTGTGTTGAAATTGAGAACGATGGTGTTAGTAGGAGGCACAGGAGATGACTCTGTATCGTTGCAAATATTATGCTTTAGCATGTATTTACTAGTGGATTCAACTGGGTCTTCCAGATCTCCTGGGATATGGCAATCTGAATTAGTACTTTCTCCCATTGCTTGTTCAAGGACTTTCACCCTTGCTAGGGCTGCTGCTTCTTCCTTATCCATTTGCAGAACCTTTATTTGGGAATCCACCTCTGCATGGTGGGCAGCCATTTGTGCTTCCTGGGCAGCCCTTTGTGCTTGGAGAGCTTTGCTTTAGGCTTCCATCTCTGCTTCCCTTCTGGTAAAGGAGCTTTGCACTTTTTTTGATTCCGCATCAGCACTGGCCTCTATTAGCTTGTCGCTTAATGTTAAACTTCTGGAGCGAGAGGATCTAGAAGAACGTGCAGTGAGCTTAGTTGATGTGGATCTATGAGATCTGGTCTCCTGCAGTTGAGCAATGTGGAACTCTGCCTTTTCTTTAGCGATTTGCACTAAGAGATCTCTATGTTGGTCCAGTGCATCAGTCCTAGCCAGTTCTGCTGAAGAGTCCTCTATATTAAAGTCCTGTAAGAAGCCTGTGTATTTTGCAGACAGCCGCTGGTAGCGTTCATACGCAGCAGATAGGTGATCTATAGAGTCTCTCAATTTGGCTGGTTGATCATTAAAGTGTGACAAAACTGACATGCATTGTGAAATTCTGTCCCATAGGTCTGACAGATTGCTTGAGAGTGGAGAACTCATCTCTAGTGAATTCATAGTTTTCTCTGAGTTTATGTGTCGGTTTTATTGTACGTTTGGGTCTTACACTCTGTTCAGCAATATCTGCAGAATCTGCTCCCTGTACATCTGCGGGTTCAGAGGCATGATGTATCTGCGTAGGTTCGGCTATAAAAGAGTGCTCAGAGCCTTGTCCAGACATTTTTTCAAGTTCTGCAAAAAATGGTACTGTCTCTTTAAGAAGACAAACAGCAGCTTAGACAGGTGGGGTAACAGTTCAATGCAGAGAAACAGTTTTCAACATTCAGATAAAGTGCAGTAAACCTGTGCGACCATGTGCTTTCACAAGATGGCGGATCGCCCTGAGCTTGATTGCAGATTAGACACACACATATACATAGCAGGTTGTAGGAATTATATACAACTTTTGACTATTCTGACTCAGATAGTTGTAATAATGATCTATCCCTTGCTGAGACCTTTATGCCTGGCCTGTATAAGAAGATACATTCACTGCAGACAATCCTTGTCAGATAGCTGAACTCACCAATACCTTGTCCATCCAAAAAGTTGCTTTATTCTGAATATCAGGTTACAGCAAATAATAAAATACAGCAGATGAATGAATGGTTACAGTATTTAAGCAGTCAAAAGTTGATACTGATCATAGCTTGCAATGTATTAACATGAGTGCTTGTTACATGAGTCATGTTAGCTGCAGCCATGACACAGGAAAACATCATCAAATTACAAGGGCGGAGCAAAACACAAAAGGAAACGCATAATAGGTCAGAGGTAATATACTATAGAAAACAGGAGCATTACCAAAAAGGGTCACTAGATAACAGTACAGAATAAACATAGGGAATCCTTGAGAAAAATGGCATAAAAATATATATAATTTCTTAACTATAACAACATGAATATTAACAAAGGCTATGTAATATTCTATGCCCCATTGAGGCAGCACAATAATAATACATAGACATTATCACCAAATCCACAGTTCCTATACAAGAGATTCTAAAACCTGCCAGTATCCATAATTACAAATAAACAATAATATCATATAGTGCTACTATATAATAGTACAGTGACTATCATATTCAAATACAAGTGGAGTATATCCCTAATGTAAAAATAATACCAGGGTTACTGCTAAATCTCTGAAGAACATAATCCAGCCTGTCTAGATCACACTGATATTGCAAGCTCCAGTGTCCAATATACGCTACCTATTAACCCTTCAAAAACATTAAGTACCTAGTGGTAGCATATAGAGGTCTTAGTGCATAGAAGGAATTCAATTTAGGGGAAAAAGGGGCTAGCCTAAAGCAAGATCCCCATAATATTAGGCTTCTATCTAGTATCTAAAGCACTTGTCATGACCAAATCAGGAGTATGCTGCAAGAAACCTCAGAGAACCAATCTACAGACAGCAGTGCCAGTCCAAGTTGACATTGAGTCCGCTAGGTGTCATGGACCCTAGGTTAAAAATCCAACAAGTCTCCCTCTGCAAAAGGATTTTAGCCACAGTGCAATAAATAGACTACATAGTTAGTGGTGCAGGATACTCTGTGTCCGATTTTGTACTTCCTAGTCGAATATGGATGGCAAAAGAAACTCCTAGTCGAGAGACCCCCACAGGTGGTGCATCACAAACATCTAAAACATCCAGGTTTAGTTTTGAGCCAGGTATCATTACTATAACAGCCCGTGGGTCTGTTTTGATCAGTTGGTCTCTCAAAGAGACTGCTCTCCGATACCCAATTCTGGGCGGAAGCATTGCTTTAAACGGTAGGTCTTTGTCCGTAGTTAATAGGTTCCAATAGTTTCTCCTCCACTGGTCTGTTTCTGGCACCATACAACAAATTTTGTTGTGTCGATTCAACAGCCATTTCTTTACTTGCCTCCAGAACCCTCTCATGGTATCCCCTGTGTCGGAATTTTCTCTCCATATCCATCATCTGTAGGTCTCTAAATTCCTCCAAAGTATTGTTCCTAACCACCCTCTTAAACTGGGAGGTTGGAAGTGCTTTCTTCAGGCTTGGCAAATGGCAACTGGAAGCATGCAAGATAGAATTCTTGTCTGTTGGTTTACTATAGAGGGTAGTGTTTAAAACACCCCCTCGTTTGAAAATTCTAATGTCCAGAAAATCTACTGTTTTTATCATATGTTATTTTAAACTTCACAGTAGGATGTACCTTATTCAGTTCTTCAAACCAGTTGAGCAGTTCCTCCTCGGTTCCTGTCCAAAGGAGAAACAAATTGTCAATGTATCTCTTGGAAAGCTGTATTCTGTGATTTTTAAACAAATGAGTTCCTCCATTCTCTAATTCTGCCATTAACAGGTTGTCATATGATGGGGCCATGTTAGACCCCATTGCCGTTCCTGCAACCTGTAGGTAAAATTCTTTCAAAACGGAAATAGTTAAGCTCTAGGCACATTCTTAACATTTCACAGATGGCTTCAACAGGGGGTCCTATATAAGGATATTTTGTCAATTGTCTCTTAGTGTCTGCTATCCCCTCTTGGTGGGGGATGACTGTATACAGGCTGGTCACATCCAATGTGACCAGCCAGACATCCTCAGCCAATGGTGGTAATTCCAGTAGAAGTTTGATCATGGATGCATAGTCCAGGAGAAAAGATGGTACATTGCGTACAACAGGTTGTAATATATAATCTATATATGTCGCTATTGGTTGGAGCAAAGAGCCAACAGCTTACACAATAGGTCTCCCAGGCGGGGCATCCAAACTCTTGTGCACCTTGGGTAGCATGTAGAGAACCGGTGTTCTCGGAAACTCCACTGTCATAAATTCACTGGTACTATTGTAAATGTAGTTGTTTTTAAACAGTAGCTGTATCATCTCATTCTGTATTTTTTTTTAAATTGCTTGCTTGGATCACCCCTCAATGTACAGTAGGTATCCTTATCCCCCAGTTGTCGCATCACTTCTTGTTTATTATCAGCATAGTCCTGTAGGACCACTGCACCCCCCTTGTCAACCTCCCTCAGGACGATAGTATTGTCCTCTTTTAGCATTCTAAGTGCCCGCCTTTCCTTGGTTGTCAGGTTTTGTCTGTATTCTTTTAAGTTATTGCAATTATTTTCACTCTCCTGCCATAAGAGTCTCGAGAATGTTTTGATTGATGCACTATGGCTATTAGAATCATAAGTACTTTTTCCCCTAAATCTGAGGATGTCTGGCTGGTCACATTGGATGTGACTAACCTGTATACAGTCATCCCCCACCAAGAGGGGATAGCAGCCACTAAGAGACAATTGACAAAATATCCTTATATAGCCCCCCTGTTGAAGCCATCTGTGAAATGTTAAGAATGTGCCTAGAGCTTAACTATTTCCGTTTTGAAAGATCTTTTTACTTACAGGTTGCAGGAACGGCAATGGGGTCTAACATGGCCCCATCATATGCCAACCTGTTCATGGCAGAATTAGAGAATCGAGGAACTCATTTGTTTAGAGATCACAGAATACAGTTTTTCAAGAGATACATTGACGATTTGTTTTTCCTGTGGACAGGAACCGAGGAGGAACTGCTCAAACTGGTTTGAAGAATTGAATAAGGTACATCCTACTGTGAAGTTTAAAATAACATATGATAAAAACACAGTAGATTTTCTGGACATTAGAATTTTCAAACGAGGGGGTGTTTTAAACACTACCCTCTATAGTAAACCAACAGAAAAGAATTCTATCTTGCATGCTTCCAGTTGCCATCTGCCAAGCCTGAAGAAGGCACTTCCAACCTCCCTGTTTAAGAGGGTGGTTAGGAACAATACTTTGGAGGAATTTAGAGACCTACAGATGATGGATGGAGAGAAAATTCTGACAGAGGGGTTACCATTAGAGGGTTCTGGAGGCAAGTAAAGAAATGGCTGTTGAATCGACACAACAAAATTTGTTGTATGGTGCCAGAAACAGACCAGTGGAGGAGAAACTTACATTTACAACAACCTATACTAAGGGCAAGGAAGGGATTGCAGACACCCTAAAGAAGAATTGGAACCTATTAACCACGGACAAAGACCTACCATTTAAAGCAATGCTTCCGTCCAGAATTGGTTATCGGAGATCAGTCTCTTTGATAGACCAACTGATCAAAACAGACCCACGGGGCTGTTATAGTAATGATACCTGGCTCAAAACCAAACCTGGATGTTTTAGATGTTTGGGATGCACCACCTGTGGGGGTCTCTCGACTGGGAGTTTCTTTTGCCATCCATATTCGACTAGGAAGTAAAAAATCACTGTCTAGGGGGGGGTGATAGGGCTAATATCCTTTTGCAGAGGGAGACCCGTTGGATTTTTAACCTAGGGACCATGACACCTAGGGGACTCAATGTCCACTTGGACTTGCACTGCTGTCTGTAGATTGGTTCTCTGAGGTTTCTTGCAGCATACTCTTGATTTGGTCATGACAAGTGCTTTAGATACTAGATAGAAGCCTAATATTATGGGGATCCTGCTTTAGGTTAGCCCCTTTTTCCCCTAAATTGAATTCCTTCTATGTCCTCTATATGCTACAACTAGGTATTTAATGTTTTTGGAGGGTTAATAGGTAGCGTATATTGGACACTGGAGCTTGCAATATTAGTGTGATCTAGACAGGCTAGATTATGTTCTTTAGAGATTTAGCAGTAACCCTGGTATTATTTTTACATTAGGGATATACTCCACTTGTATTTTAATATGATAGTCACTGTACTATTATTTAGTAGCACTATAAGATATTATTGTTTATTTGTAATTATGCATACTGGCAGGTTGTAGACTCTCCTGTATAGGAACTGTGGATTTGGTGAATACAATGCTCTTGATAATGTCTATGTATTATTATTATTTATGATTATATTAGCTTGTTTGTATAACACTAGTTATATTGAATTAGGCTCCTGATGATATGTTTTCTGTTCTTTGTTTTTATTTACACATACGGTGCTCAACTTTGAGCGTCTGGTTGCCATAACTACTTACGTGACGCTTAGTCACATGGCGTTGTGTAACTTCCGGGTGGCGGAGTGAGCGCCGCACCAACGTTCTCTGTGCACGGGTATGTAAAGGTGGTGAGTACACTGTTTGTGATTATGCTGTTCTTTTGAAAACAGGGTAATACCCGAAACGTCAAGATTAAATAACTTTTGTGTTTATTGGAAAGACCCTTTCGAGTGACTTCTTTTACATTGGCCTATATATATATATATATATATATATATATATATACAGTATATGTGTGTGTAAACATATGTATTTATGTATTTATATGTGTATATCTATTTGCAGACATATATACACTTATAAATACATAGGTATAAATATATAGACATATACAGTATATATATATATATATATATATATATATATATATATATATATATAGTATATATAAATGCAGTAAAGTAAATGATAACATGTTAAAGTATATTTATGCAATATTAATTTTTAATAAAGTGTTATACTGTGTATTTACTGTAACTATTTCATATTTCAATGTTCTTCACATAGGGGAATATCTTGTAAGTATTTTTAAATAAATATATCTCTATATATATTTCTGTGTGTGTATATATATATATATATATATATATATATATATATATATATATATATATATATATATATATATATATATATATATATATATATATATATATATATATATATATATATATATTCCAAAAGAAATGGTCGCACTCTCAGGTCTTTTTTAGTGAAAAATCGTGGTAAATTTTAATGAAACGTTTTCGGGGTATTCTTCCCCATCATCAGCATAAACATATAGTGCATCAAACAAACTTAAATAGAAACATATTGCTCATTAAACATAAATCAAAAATACCTGTGTGTGAAGATTTCTCAGTGTGGTGGCGCCAAACAGTGTGTGTGTGGACCGCATGTTTGCGTTCCACTATGTGAACCGGAAGTGTTAAGTGCAATATTGTATCCGGTATCCTCATTTCTATACAAAACTTATATTGTTATAATATCGATACAAAATTACTGTGTTAATAAATTGAATTACTAAAGTATGTAATAGTGTTTCAATCTCTGTGCCTTTATTAACAGTGTATCTTATTCTACGTATAGTTACAATTGCGTGAATTTATTTAGCCGGTGCCTGCTGCACTACTCATAGGCTCATATTTATGCATGTGCATTGTTCCCTATTATCTACATTACATCTCCCTTGCTGGAGTGCTATTATTATTCATTATGATGATCTCTGTGACAGGTTCTATAGAGTTCGCTGTCATCTTCTAGTTGTCATTTGTTTTGCCGGTTCTACTTGGGCGGATGGATCTATTAATTTACCTAGTTCAGATTTATCACTATTCTATGGCCAGTATGTATTACCTTCTTGTCTCACTATTACCATGTTTTTTTGGAATTCAATCATTTACATATCCCTTGTATTTGTCCTGGAATGTGTCTGTCAAAGGGGCCAAAAGTGTTCTCTGGCACTTAATGTATGTGGTATAAGTATATCATCTTAAGTATCGTATATGTTTTCTTAGGCTATATTTATAGATTATGTGATTGATCCCCTCCTATAGATCTAGATACCAATAAAGGAGAATAAAATCATCTAACCATTCAGCATGGGTAAAAATACAAAGTTAGTAGTAGATAATAAGAAATATATCGAAACTAGAAAAATAAAAATAAAAATAACAATAAAACATAGCAACCTAACTATTGTTGCTACGTTTACACACTTAGCTCTAGTAATGTATACTTGGTATTGATTTTGTACTAAATTATATCTATCTCTCCTGTGCCACTATACACATTACGTATATTATATACATCTTAGCTCTCTTAATGTGTATTAGAGAAAGCCATCGTTGCCCCGCTAGTCCACATAATTACTCCGTGTCAACTCTCTATATAGTGATGTCCATCCTAAATTGAATCTTTGTGTTCATCATAGTTGGACAGTCCAAGTGCAGTGTCCCTATTTTTTGTTGTTGGCACAACCTGACCCTTGGACGTATGGGATGTCTTCCTCAATTAGATGGTTGATGTCATCTCTGTCATGGTTATGTGTCCATGGTTCCTAGACCTGTGTCTTTTCTGATGTTCCTGTCAGTTGTTCTCTGCACGTTAAGCTTGTCGCCTTAGACTGGTGCAGATGGGTCATCTCTGTGTGGTTGCCATGGATTTAAAGGATGCTCCATTTTTAAGTCAGCTCCATTGTTTAAGTCTGCATGAGAACTTGTTGGCAATTGGCATTAATATACCGAGTGATGTTGCATTGGAGGAATCATTACCATGACTCCCCCAACGCCAGGATGTGCACCCTGCGCTGTATGGTCTACCCCCCAAGAGGCCTGACCCTCAGTGCATTGTCACATATTACTCAAGGTGTATTTGCCATGCCCCAGTATGTGTCTCGGCTTAAATGAGCGCTTTAAAATCCGGAGGTGAGTTTAACCCTCCTGGGGCTACCGTGCCCAATCTATATATCCATTCAGCTTCTCTTCTAAGCAGGGCCTTATTTCTGTCACCACCCCTATCAAGGGGGGGGATATGATCAATTAGGATGTATCTGATAGTGGACACCTGGTGTCTCATGTCGGCACAGTGTCTGGCCACCGGTTGGTCCGATCCTCCTTGTTCTAATGCCAGCCGTATTGCCCGTCTGTGGTTAGCCATCCTGTCGCGGAGTGTTCCGCTCGTCTTGCCCACATAAAACCGGGCACATGGACAGAATAAAAGGTAAACTACAAACGTTGTAGTGCAAGATATTGAATGCTTGATCTTGAATACTTTATTCGTGTGAGGATGGTGAAAGTTCTTAGTTGTTATGAGACCATTACATGTTGTGCACCCTAGGCACCTGTATGAACCTTTGATGTTAGTATGGGCAGTATCCATGTAGCTTGATTTAGGGTCTGTGCGTACCAAGCTGTCCTTAAGATTAGTTCCCCTCCGGTATGCTACCATTGGTGTCAGGTTGTGCGTGAAGGTCAATTTAGGGTCAGACTGCACTATAGGCCAGTGTTCTCTTAGTATGTTGCCAGCTTGTGTGGTGTCAGGTGAAAACGTTGTTGCCATTATCAATTTGTTCAGCTTCTCTGTCAGATTCCCCTTATGTATCAGGCTGTCCTGAGAGTGTGGAAGGACTTGTTTTAGGGTACTGTCAAGCATCTGTTGCTTGTATCCCCGCTGTAAGAATTTGTCTCGCATGAGCTGTAGCTGTGAGACCCCTGTGGCTCTGTTTGAATTATTCCGCACTACTCTTGTCATCTGTGATTTGACTATCCCTTTTAATAGGGCTGGGGGGTGGCAGCTTGTTGCACTTAAAATGGAATTTTTATCAGTAGGCTTGCTGTAGAGTGTGGTGCCTAAGGCATTACCATCTATGTAGATAGTGAGGTCTAGAAATTGTATCTCTTTATGGTGGTGCGTGATCTTGAATCT
Source organism: Bombina bombina (assembly GCF_027579735.1). NCBI lineage: Eukaryota > Metazoa > Chordata > Amphibia > Anura > Bombinatoridae > Bombina > Bombina bombina. Next base: position 632,082,235 of record NC_069503.1, on the reverse strand, counting down.
CACTGGTGTAGGGGTATTATTCCATTTCATAAACCACTCTGACAGCGCCTGTTGTCCACCACGCCACACCATGAACACATCATCGATGTATCTTGCGTAGTACACAACCTGCGATGTGTCAGTGCTCCATAGGAATTGGTTTTCAAACTGAGACATGTATATATTGGCATACGATGGGGCCATGTTAGACCCCATCGCAGTGCCTGTAAGTTGCAAATAGAAAGATGTCTCAAAGCGAAAGTAGTTCCTAGTGAGACAGTATTCCATTAGTGTCAAAAAATAGTCAATGGGGGGTCCCTCATATAGTGTACTGTCTATGAGGTGTTGTTTGGTAGCCATGAGTCCTGTGTCATGAGGGATGATAGTGTAGAGACTGTTGACATCCAGGGTGACCAGGATGTCTCCAGTCTCCACATGCACATCCCTCATCTTCCTAATAAGGTCATTAGTGTCTGAAATGAATGATCTGACAGTCTTGACAATGGGTTGGAGGAAAGTATCTATTACTTGTGCCACTGGCTGTGTGAGTGATTGTACTGCAGAGACTATGGGTCGCCCTGGTGGGTGGTGTAGGGTCTTATGTATCTTTGGGGTGGTGTATAGTATTGGGATTCTTGGATGTGTTGTAGTGCAGTATTCAAAGAGTTGTTCCGTTAGGTATCCTTGTTCAAATCCTAATTTAAGGATACCATCCAGTTCTTTCTTGTATTTGACTGTAGGGTCACCTGGTAACTTGCTATAAGTGTTGTTGTCAGTCAATTGCTTAAGTATGTCTTCTTTGTAATCCTCATAGTCCATCAGGACTATTGCCCCACCTTTATCCGCAGGGCGAATGACCAAAGCATGGTCATTTTGTAAGGTTTTAATAGCTGCTCTTTCAGTGTTTGTGAGGTTGTGTCTCCATTTGTTGGACTTATTATGTGTTTCCATATCCTGTGCCACTAGCCTCATAAATGTCTTGGTGCTAGCACTACTGTTTGTTGGCTCAAATGTACTGGGTTTTTTGCACTTATGGACAGGGTTAGTAAGTTCTGGTGTTATTGGAGCGTTCTGAAAATATTCTTTAATTTTCATTGTACGATTCAATTTATACAAGTCCAATCTAAGGTCCATTTCATTAGTTTTATGGCTTGGTATAAACGATAGACCTTTATTGAGCATGGAGCTCTCTGCTGCTGTAAGAGCATGCCTACTAAGATTGATCACTATATCCTCCGTCTGTTGCGGCGTGTGGGCCTGTGTCTGTCCCCTTGCCCTCCTGATGTGTGGTCTAGAGTGCCTCCCCCTCCTCTGCGTGACCTCGTGGTAACCCCTAAAAAATGATGATCTGGGGTGGATTGTCCCCTATGTATATATGGGGGATGGTATGGGGGTTGCGTCTGGTATGTATTTGGTGATGTGGGTGTGTGTCTTGTGATGCTAGTGTCTGTTTCTGATGAATCAGCACCACTGGTGTCAACTGTTGTAAATTGTACTCTCCTAGGTCGAAAAGGTCTCCTAGGTCTACCCTCTGATGTACTGGTTAACCACTTGTAGACTCTACCATTAGTATAGTCTGCTTTCACAGATTCAAGTTTCCTGTTTTTAAATACTGCTAGTTCAGTTTTATATTTATCCACTTGTTGCTGTAATTTGGTGAGCCAGTTTTCCTGCTGATCTGCTGCAAGTGTTTCATTATGTGTTTGTTCAAATGCTACTATCTCGTTTTTGACCTTGTTAAGTATTGTAGTGACCTCCTCTATTACTAGTAAGATAAGATCTAGGGAGCACTTATTTAGTATGTGACACCACTTCTTTCTAAATTCAGGATTGTCACGGCCTATTGTAGGGATATTTTTTACCCTGAAACCCCTAGGGATATGGTTTAACCTGTGATATTCTGAAAGATAGCTACCGTGTAGTGTTAGGTCTGTTTCTCGTTTTTTGAGTTTCAATAAGTTGTGGTATATATTAACAGGGGTCTCACCAGCCGTCGCTCTGCTGATCGGGGCGAACAGGATTCTTGCCGCATCATCTGGGGTGTATGTGACTGTGCCAATCTGGGCCCCACGGGCTTGTGCTCCTACATCCGGATCTTGTTCCATAGTAGTTGTCCCAATAGGAGGAAGGGTCAAAGACGTAAGAGGAACTGGTTCCATAACTGCGTTTGCTGTAAGTTGTAGAAATGTTCAGCGTGGATCCCACTATATTATAGTGTAAGCACTGGAGAAATTCAATACCAAGTCCAAAACTATAGTTCACTGAGTGAAAAAATCAGGCTGAGGGGGTACACTTGTATAGAAATATCAAAGCCCATCAGTTGTACAGTGTTACCCTCCAATGGTCATCTGCCCGGGTGCCAACATGCCATCAATATTCCAAAAGAAATGGTCGCACTCTCAGGTCTTTTTTAGTGAAAAATCGTGGTAAATTTTAATGAAACGTTTTCGGGGTATTCTTCCCCATCATCAGCATAAACATATAGTGCATCAAACAAACTTAAATAGAAACATATTGCTCATTAAACATAAATCAAAAATACCTGTGTGTGAAGATTTCTCAGTGTGGTGGCGCCAAACAGTGTGTGTGTGGACCGCATGTTTGCGTTCCACTATGTGAACCGGAAGTGTTAAGTGCAATATTGTATCCGGTATCCTCATTTCTATACAAAACTTATATTGTTATAATATCGATACAAAATTACTGTGTTAATAAATTGAATTACTAAAGTATGTAATAGTGTTTCAATCTCTGTGCCTTTATTAACAGTGTATCTTATTCTACGTATAGTTACAATTGCGTGAATTTATTTAGCCGGTGCCTGCTGCACTACTCATAGGCTCATATTTATGCATGTGCATTGTTCCCTATTATCTACATTACATCTCCCTTGCTGGAGTGCTATTATTATTCATTATGATGATCTCTGTGACAGGTTCTATAGAGTTCGCTGTCATCTTCTAGTTGTCATTTGTTTTGCCGGTTCTACTTGGGCGGATGGATCTATTAATTTACCTAGTTCAGATTTATCACTATTCTATGGCCAGTATGTATTACCTTCTTGTCTCACTATTACCATGTTTTTTTGGAATTCAATCATTTACATATCCCTTGTATTTGTCCTGGAATGTGTCTGTCAAAGGGGCCAAAAGTGTTCTCTGGCACTTAATGTATGTGGTATAAGTATATCATCTTAAGTATCGTATATGTTTTCTTAGGCTATATTTATAGATTATGTGATTGATCCCCTCCTATAGATCTAGATACCAATAAAGGAGAATAAAATCATCTAACCATTCAGCATGGGTAAAAATACAAAGTTAGTAGTAGATAATAAGAAATATATCGAAACTAGAAAAATAAAAATAAAAATAACAATAAAACATAGCAACCTAACTATTGTTGCTACGTTTACACACTTAGCTCTAGTAATGTATACTTGGTATTGATTTTGTACTAAATTATATCTATCTCTCCTGTGCCACTATACACATTACGTATATTATATACATCTTAGCTCTCTTAATGTGTATTAGAGAAAGCCATCGTTGCCCCGCTAGTCCACATAATTACTCCGTGTCAACTCTCTATATAGTGATGTCCATCCTAAATTGAATCTTTGTGTTCATCATAGTTGGACAGTCCAAGTGCAGTGTCCCTATTTTTTGTTGTTGGCACAACCTGACCCTTGGACGTATGGGATGTCTTCCTCAATTAGATGGTTGATGTCATCTCTGTCATGGTTATGTGTCCATGGTTCCTAGACCTGTGTCTTTTCTGATGTTCCTGTCAGTTGTTCTCTGCACGTTAAGCTTGTCGCCTTAGACTGGTGCAGATGGGTCATCTCTGTGTGGTTGCCATGGATTTAAAGGATGCTCCATTTTTAAGTCAGCTCCATTGTTTAAGTCTGCATGAGAACTTGTTGGCAATTGGCATTAATATACCGAGTGATGTTGCATTGGAGGAATCATTACCATGACTCCCCCAACGCCAGGATGTGCACCCTGCGCTGTATGGTCTACCCCCCAAGAGGCCTGACCCTCAGTGCATTGTCACATATTACTCAAGGTGTATTTGCCATGCCCCAGTATGTGTCTCGGCTTAAATGAGCGCTTTAAAATCCGGAGGTGAGTTTAACCCTCCTGGGGCTACCGTGCCCAATCTATATATCCATTCAGCTTCTCTTCTAAGCAGGGCCTTATTTCTGTCACCACCCCTATCAAGGGGGGGGATATGATCAATTAGGATGTATCTGATAGTGGACACCTGGTGTCTCATGTCGGCACAGTGTCTGGCCACCGGTTGGTCCGATCCTCCTTGTTCTAATGCCAGCCGTATTGCCCGTCTGTGGTTAGCCATCCTGTCGCGGAGTGTTCCGCTCGTCTTGCCCACATAAAACCGGGCACATGGACAGAATAAAAGGTAAACTACAAACGTTGTAGTGCAAGATATTGAATGCTTGATCTTGAATACTTTATTCGTGTGAGGATGGTGAAAGTTCTTAGTTGTTATGAGACCATTACATGTTGTGCACCCTAGGCACCTGTATGAACCTTTGATGTTAGTATGGGCAGTATCCATGTAGCTTGATTTAGGGTCTGTGCGTACCAAGCTGTCCTTAAGATTAGTTCCCCTCCGGTATGCTACCATTGGTGTCAGGTTGTGCGTGAAGGTCAATTTAGGGTCAGACTGCACTATAGGCCAGTGTTCTCTTAGTATGTTGCCAGCTTGTGTGGTGTCAGGTGAAAACGTTGTTGCCATTATCAATTTGTTCAGCTTCTCTGTCAGATTCCCCTTATGTATCAGGCTGTCCTGAGAGTGTGGAAGGACTTGTTTTAGGGTACTGTCAAGCATCTGTTGCTTGTATCCCCGCTGTAAGAATTTGTCTCGCATGAGCTGTAGCTGTGAGACCCCTGTGGCTCTGTTTGAATTATTCCGCACTACTCTTGTCATCTGTGATTTGACTATCCCTTTTAATAGGGCTGGGGGGTGGCAGCTTGTTGCACTTAAAATGGAATTTTTATCAGTAGGCTTGCTGTAGAGTGTGGTGCCTAAGGCATTACCATCTATGTAGATAGTGAGGTCTAGAAATTGTATCTCTTTATGGTGGTGCGTGATCTTGAATCTCACTGGTGTAGGGGTATTATTCCATTTCATAAACCACTCTGACAGCGCCTGTTGTCCGCCACGCCACACCATGAACACATCATCGATGTATCTTGCGTAGTACACAACCTGCGATGTGTCAGTGCTCCATAGGAATTGGTTTTCAAACTGAGACATGTATATATTGGCATACGATGGGGCCATGTTAGACCCCATCGCAGTGCCTGTAAGTTGCAAATAGAAAGATGTCTCAAAGCGAAAGTAGTTCCTAGTGAGACAGTATTCCATTAGTGTCAAAAAATAGTCAATGGGGGGTCCCTCATATAGTGTACTGTCTATGAGGTGTTGTTTGGTAGCCATGAGTCCTGTGTCATGAGGGATGATAGTGTAGAGACTGTTGACATCCAGGGTGACCAGGATGTCTCCAGTCTCCACATGCACATCCCTCATCTTCCTAATAAGGTCATTAGTGTCTGAAATGAATGATCTGACAGTCTTGACAATGGGTTGGAGGAAAGTATCTATTACTTGTGCCACTGGCTGTGTGAGTGATTGTACTGCAGAGACTATGGGTCGCCCTGGTGGGTGGTGTAGGGTCTTATGTATCTTTGGGGTGGTGTATAGTATTGGGATTCTTGGATGTGTTGTAGTGCAGTATTCAAAGAGTTGTTCCGTTAGGTATCCTTGTTCAAATCCTAATTTAAGGATACCATCCAGTTCTTTCTTGTATTTGACTGTAGGGTCACCTGGTAACTTGCTATAAGTGTTGTTGTCAGTCAATTGCTTAAGTATGTCTTCTTTGTAATCCTCATAGTCCATCAGGACTATTGCCCCACCTTTATCCGCAGGGCGAATGACCAAAGCATGGTCATTTTGTAAGGTTTTAATAGCTGCTCTTTCAGTGTTTGTGAGGTTGTGTCTCCATTTGTTGGACTTATTATGTGTTTCCATATCCTGTGCCACTAGCCTCATAAATGTCTTGGTGCTAGCACTACTGTTTGTTGGCTCAAATGTACTGGGTTTTTTGCACTTATGGACAGGGTTAGTAAGTTCTGGTGTTATTGGAGCGTTCTGAAAATATTCTTTAATTTTCATTGTACGATTCAATTTATACAAGTCCAATCTAAGGTCCATTTCATTAGTTTTATGGCTTGGTATAAACGATAGACCTTTATTGAGCATGGAGCTCTCTGCTGCTGTAAGAGCATGCCTACTAAGATTGATCACTATATCCTCCGTCTGTTGCGGCGTGTGGGCCTGTGTCTGTCCCCTTGCCCTCCTGATGTGTGGTCTAGAGTGCCTCCCCCTCCTCTGCGTGACCTCGTGGTAACCCCTAAAAAATGATGATCTGGGGTGGATTGTCCCCTATGTATATATGGGGGATGGTATGGGGGTTGCGTCTGGTATGTATTTGGTGATGTGGGTGTGTGTCTTGTGATGCTAGTGTCTGTTTCTGATGAATCAGCACCACTGGTGTCAACTGTTGTAAATTGTACTCTCCTAGGTCGAAAAGGTCTCCTAGGTCTACCCTCTGATGTACTGGTTAACCACTTGTAGACTCTACCATTAGTATAGTCTGCTTTCACAGATTCAAGTTTCCTGTTTTTAAATACTGCTAGTTCAGTTTTATATTTATCCACTTGTTGCTGTAATTTGGTGAGCCAGTTTTCCTGCTGATCTGCTGCAAGTGTTTCATTATGTGTTTGTTCAAATGCTACTATCTCGTTTTTGACCTTGTTAAGTATTGTAGTGACCTCCTCTATTACTAGTAAGATAAGATCTAGGGAGCACTTATTTAGTATGTGACACCACTTCTTTCTAAATTCAGGATTGTCACGGCCTATTGTAGGGATATTTTTTACCCTGAAACCCCTAGGGATATGGTTTAACCTGTGATATTCTGAAAGATAGCTACCGTGTAGTGTTAGGTCTGTTTCTCGTTTTTTGAGTTTCAATAAGTTGTGGTATATATTAACAGGGGTCTCACCAGCCGTCGCTCTGCTGATCGGGGCGAACAGGATTCTTGCCGCATCATCTGGGGTGTATGTGACTGTGCCAATCTGGGCCCCACGGGCTTGTGCTCCTACATCCGGATCTTGTTCCATAGTAGTTGTCCCAATAGGAGGAAGGGTCAAAGACGTAAGAGGAACTGGTTCCATAACTGCGTTTGCTGTAAGTTGTAGAAATGTTCAGCGTGGATCCCACTATATTATAGTGTAAGCACTGGAGAAATTCAATACCAAGTACCAAGACCTAGGAGACCTTTTCGACCTAGGAGAGTACAATTTACAACAGTTGACACCAGTGGTGCTGATTCATCAGAAACAGACACTAGCATCACAAGACACACACCCACATCACCAAATACATACCAGACGCAACCCCCATACCATCCCCCATATATACATAGGGGACAATCCACCCCAGATCATCATTTTTTAGGGGTTACCACGAGGTCACGCAGAGGAGGGGGAGGCACTCTAGACCACACATCAGGAGGGCAAGGGGACAGACACAGGCCCACACGCCGCAACAGACGGAGGATATAGTGATCAATCTTAGTAGGCATGCTCTTACAGCAGCAGAGAGCTCCATGCTCAATAAAGGTCTATCGTTTATACCAAGCCATAAAACTAATGAAATGGACCTTAGATTGGACTTGTATAAATTGAATCGTACAATGAAAATTAAAGAATATTTTCAGAACGCTCCAATAACACCAGAACTTACTAACCCTGTCCATAAGTGCAAAAAACCCAGTACATTTGAGCCAACAAACAGTAGTGCTAGCACCAAGACATTTATGAGGCTAGTGGCACAGGATATGGAAACACATAATAAGTCCAACAAATGGAGACACAACCTCACAAACACTGAAAGAGCAGCTATTAAAACCTTACAAAATGACCATGCTTTGGTCATTCGCCCTGCGGATAAAGGTGGGGCAATAGTCCTGATGGACTATGAGGATTACAAAGAAGACATACTTAAGCAATTGACTGACAACAACACTTATAGCAAGTTACCAGGTGACCCTACAGTCAAATACAAGAAAGAACTGGATGGTATCCTTAAATTAGGATTTGAACAAGGATACCTAACGGAACAACTCTTTGAATACTGCACTACAACACATCCAAGAATCCCAATACTATACACCACCCCAAAGATACATAAGACCCTACACCACCCACCAGGGCGACCCATAGTCTCTGCAGTACAATCACTCACACAGCCAGTGGCACAAGTAATAGATACTTTCCTCCAACCCATTGTCAAGACTGTCAGATCATTCATTTCAGACACTAATGACCTTATTAGGAAGATGAGGGATGTGCATGTGGAGACTGGAGACATCCTGGTCACCCTGGATGTCAACAGTCTCTACACTATCATCCCTCATGACACAGGACTCATGGCTACCAAACAACACCTCATAGACAGTACACTATATGAGGGACCCCCCATTGACTATTTTTTGACACTAATGGAATACTGTCTCACTAGGAACTACTTTCGCTTTGAGACATCTTTCTATTTGCAACTTACAGGCACTGCGATGGGGTCTAACATGGCCCCATCGTATGCCAATATATACATGTCTCAGTTTGAAAACCAATTCCTATGGAGCACTGACACATCGCAGGTTGTGTACTACGCAAGATACATCGATGATGTGTTCATGGTGTGGCGTGGCGGACAACAGGCGCTGTCAGAGTGGTTTATGAAATGGAATAATACCCCTACACCAGTGAGATTCAAGATCACGCACCACCATAAAGAGATACAATTTCTAGACCTCACTATCTACATAGATGGTAATGCCTTAGGCACCACACTCTACAGCAAGCCTACTGATAAAAATTCCATTTTAAGTGCAACAAGCTGCCACCCCCCAGCCCTATTAAAAGGGATAGTCAAATCACAGATGACAAGAGTAGTGCGGAATAATTCAAACAGAGCCACAGGGGTCTCACAGCTACAGCTCATGCGAGACAAATTCTTACAGCGGGGATACAAGCAACAGATGCTTGACAGTACCCTAAAACAAGTCCTTCCACACTCTCAGGACAGCCTGATACATAAGGGGAATCTGACAGAGAAGCTGAACAAATTGATAATGGCAACAACGTTTTCACCTGACACCACACAAGCTGGCAACATACTAAGAGAACACTGGCCTATAGTGCAGTCTGACCCTAAATTGACCTTCACGCACAACCTGACACCAATGGTAGCATACCGGAGGGGAACTAATCTTAAGGACAGCTTGGTACGCACAGACCCTAAATCAAGCTACATGGATACTGCCCATACTAACATCAAAGGTTCATACAGGTGCCTAGGGTGCACAACATGTAATGGTCTCATAACAACTAAGAACTTTCACCATCCTCACACGAATAAAGTATTCAAGATCAAGCATTCAATATCTTGCACTACAACGTTTGTAGTTTACCTTTTATTCTGTCCATGTGCCCGGTTTTATGTGGGCAAGACGAGCGGAACACTCCGCGACAGGATGGCTAACCACAGACGGGCAATACGGCTGGCATTAGAACAAGGAGGATCGGACCAACCGGTGGCCAGACACTGTGCCGACATGAGACACCAGGTGTCCACTATCAGATACATCCTAATTGATCATATCCCCCCCCTTGATAGGGGTGGTGACAGAAATAAGGCCCTGCTTAGAAGAGAAGCTGAATGGATATATAGATTGGGCACGGTAGCCCCAGGAGGGTTAAACTCACCTCCGGATTTTAAAGCGCTCATTTAAGCCGAGACACATACTGGGGCATGGCAAATACACCTTGAGTAATATGTGACAATGCACTGAGGGTCAGGCCTCTTGGGGGGTAGACCATACAGCGCAGGGTGCACATCCTGGCGTTGGGGGAGTCATGGTAATGATTCCTCCAATGCAACATCACTCGGTATATTAATGCCAATTGCCAACAAGTTCTCATGCAGACTTAAACAATGGAGCTGACTTAAAAATGGAGCATCCTTTAAATCCATGGCAACCACACAGAGATGACCCATCTGCACCAGTCTAAGGCGACAAGCTTAACGTGCAGAGAACAACTGACAGGAACATCAGAAAAGACACAGGTCTAGGAACCATGGACACATAACCATGACAGAGATGACATCAACCATCTAATTGAGGAAGACATCCCATACGTCCAAGGGTCAGGTTGTGCCAACAACAAAAAATAGGGACACTGCACTTGGACTGTCCAACTATGATGAACACAAAGATTCAATTTAGGATGGACATCACTATATAGAGAGTTGACACGGAGTAATTATGTGGACTAGCGGGGCAACGATGGCTTTCTCTAATACACATTAAGAGAGCTAAGATGTATATAATATACGTAATGTGTATAGTGGCACAGGAGAGATAGATATAATTTAGTACAAAATCAATACCAAGTATACATTACTAGAGCTAAGTGTGTAAACGTAGCAACAATAGTTAGGTTGCTATGTTTTATTGTTATTTTTATTTTTATTTTTCTAGTTTCGATATATTTCTTATTATCTACTACTAACTTTGTATTTTTACCCATGCTGAATGGTTAGATGATTTTATTCTCCTTTATTGGTATCTAGATCTATAGGAGGGGATCAATCACATAATCTATAAATATAGCCTAAGAAAACATATACGATACTTAAGATGATATACTTATACCACATACATTAAGTGCCAGAGAACACTTTTGGCCCCTTTGACAGACACATTCCAGGACAAATACAAGGGATATGTAAATGATTGAATTCCAAAAAAACATGGTAATAGTGAGACAAGAAGGTAATACATACTGGCCATAGAATAGTGATAAATCTGAACTAGGTAAATTAATAGATCCATCCGCCCAAGTAGAACCGGCAAAACAAATGACAACTAGAAGATGACAGCGAACTCTATAGAACCTGTCACAGAGATCATCATAATGAATAATAATAGCACTCCAGCAAGGGAGATGTAATGTAGATAATAGGGAACAATGCACATGCATAAATATGAGCCTATGAGTAGTGCAGCAGGCACCGGCTAAATAAATTCACGCAATTGTAACTATACGTAGAATAAGATACACTGTTAATAAAGGCACAGAGATTGAAACACTATTACATACTTTAGTAATTCAATTTATTAACACAGTAATTTTGTATCGATATTATAACAATATAAGTTTTGTATAGAAATGAGGATACCGGATACAATATTGCACTTAACACTTCCGGTTCACATAGTGGAACGCAAACATGCGGTCCACACACACACTGTTTGGCGCCACCACACTGAGAAATCTTCACACACAGGTATTTTTGATTTATGTTTAATGAGCAATATGTTTCTATTTAAGTTTGTTTGATGCACTATATGTTTATGCTGATGATGGGGAAGAATACCCCGAAAACGTTTCATTAAAATTTACCACGATTTTTCACTAAAAAAGACCTGAGAGTGCGACCATTTCTTTTGGAATATTGATGGCATGTTGGCACCCGGGCAGATGACCATTGGAGGGTAACACTGTACAACTGATGGGCTTTGATATTTCTATACAAGTGTACCCCCTCAGCCTGATTTTTTCACTCAGTGAACTATAGTTTTGGACTTGGTATTGAATTTCTCCAGTGCTTACACTATAATATAGTGGGATCCACGCTGAACATTTCTACAACTTACAGCAAACGCAGTTATGGAACCAGTTCCTCTTACGTCTTTGACCCTTCCTCCTATTGGGACAACTACTATGGAACAAGATCCGGATGTAGGAGCACAAGCCCGTGGGGCCCAGATTGGCACAGTCACATACACCCCAGATGATGCGGCAAGAATCCTGTTCGCCCCGATCAGCAGAGCGACGGCTGGTGAGACCCCTGTTAATATATACCACAACTTATTGAAACTCAAAAAACGAGAAACAGACCTAACACTACACGGTAGCTATCTTTCAGAATATCACAGGTTAAACCATATCCCTAGGGGTTTCAGGGTAAAAAATATCCCTACAATAGGCCGTGACAATCCTGAATTTAGAAAGAAGTGGTGTCACATACTAAATAAGTGCTCCCTAGATCTTATCTTACTAGTAATAGAGGAGGTCACTACAATACTTAACAAGGTCAAAAACGAGATAGTAGCATTTGAACAAACACATAATGAAACACTTGCAGCAGATCAGCAGGAAAACTGGCTCACCAAATTACAGCAACAAGTGGATAAATATAAAACTGAACTAGCAGTATTTAAAAACAGGAAACTTGAATCTGTGAAAGCAGACTATACTAATGGTAGAGTCTACAAGTGGTTAACCAGTACATCAGAGGGTAGACCTAGGAGACCTTTTCGACCTAGGAGAGTACAATTTACAACCGTTGACACCAGTGGTGCTGATTCATCAGAAACAGACACTAGCATCACAAGACACACACCCACATCACCAAATACATACCAGACGCAACCCCCATACCATCCCCCATATATACATAGGGGACAATCCACCCCAGATCATCATTTTTTAGGGGTTACCACGAGGTCACGCAGAGGAGGGGGAGGCACTCTAGACCACACATCAGGAGGGCAAGGGGACAGACACAGGCCCACACGCCGCAACAGACGGAGGATATAGTGATCAATCTTAGTAGGCATGCTCTTACAGCAGCAGAGAGCTCCATGCTCAATAAAGGTCTATCGTTTATACCAAGCCATAAAACTAATGAAATGGACCTTAGATTGGACTTGTATAAATTGAATCGTACAATGAAAATTAAAGAATATTTTCAGAACGCTCCAATAACACCAGAACTTACTAACCCTGTCCATAAGTGCAAAAAACCCAGTACATTTGAGCCAACAAACAGTAGTGCTAGCACCAAGACATTTATGAGGCTAGTGGCACAGGATATGGAAACACATAATAAGTCCAACAAATGGAGACACAACCTCACAAACACTGAAAGAGCAGCTATTAAAACCTTACAAAATGACCATGCTTTGGTCATTCGCCCTGCGGATAAAGGTGGGGCAATAGTCCTGATGGACTATGAGGATTACAAAGAAGACATACTTAAGCAATTGACTGACAACAACACTTATAGCAAGTTACCAGGTGACCCTACAGTCAAATACAAGAAAGAACTGGATGGTATCCTTAAATTAGGATTTGAACAAGGATACCTAACGGAACAACTCTTTGAATACTGCACTACAACACATCCAAGAATCCCAATACTATACACCACCCCAAAGATACATAAGACCCTACACCACCCACCAGGGCGACCCATAGTCTCTGCAGTACAATCACTCACACAGCCAGTGGCACAAGTAATAGATACTTTCCTCCAACCCATTGTCAAGACTGTCAGATCATTCATTTCAGACACTAATGACCTTATTAGGAAGATGAGGGATGTGCATGTGGAGACTGGAGACATCCTGGTCACCCTGGATGTCAACAGTCTCTACACTATCATCCCTCATGACACAGGACTCATGGCTACCAAACAACACCTCATAGACAGTACACTATATGAGGGACCCCCCATTGACTATTTTTTGACACTAATGGAATACTGTCTCACTAGGAACTACTTTCGCTTTGAGACATCTTTCTATTTGCAACTTACAGGCACTGCGATGGGGTCTAACATGGCCCCATCGTATGCCAATATATACATGTCTCAGTTTGAAAACCAATTCCTATGGAGCACTGACACATCGCAGGTTGTGTACTACGCAAGATACATCGATGATGTGTTCATGGTGTGGCGTGGCGGACAACAGGCGCTGTCAGAGTGGTTTATGAAATGGAATAATACCCCTACACCAGTGAGATTCAAGATCACGCACCACCATAAAGAGATACAATTTCTAGACCTCACTATCTACATAGATGGTAATGCCTTAGGCACCACACTCTACAGCAAGCCTACTGATAAAAATTCCATTTTAAGTGCAACAAGCTGCCACCCCCCAGCCCTATTAAAAGGGATAGTCAAATCACAGATGACAAGAGTAGTGCGGAATAATTCAAACAGAGCCACAGGGGTCTCACAGCTACAGCTCATGCGAGACAAATTCTTACAGCGGGGATACAAGCAACAGATGCTTGACAGTACCCTAAAACAAGTCCTTCCACACTCTCAGGACAGCCTGATACATAAGGGGAATCTGACAGAGAAGCTGAACAAATTGATAATGGCAACAACGTTTTCACCTGACACCACACAAGCTGGCAACATACTAAGAGAACACTGGCCTATAGTGCAGTCTGACCCTAAATTGACCTTCACGCACAACCTGACACCAATGGTAGCATACCGGAGGGGAACTAATCTTAAGGACAGCTTGGTACGCACAGACCCTAAATCAAGCTACATGGATACTGCCCATACTAACATCAAAGGTTCATACAGGTGCCTAGGGTGCACAACATGTAATGGTCTCATAACAACTAAGAACTTTCACCATCCTCACACGAATAAAGTATTCAAGATCAAGCATTCAATATCTTGCACTACAACGTTTGTAGTTTACCTTTTATTCTGTCCATGTGCCCGGTTTTATGTGGGCAAGACGAGCGGAACACTCCGCGACAGGATGGCTAACCACAGACGGGCAATACGGCTGGCATTAGAACAAGGAGGATCGGACCAACCGGTGGCCAGACACTGTGCCGACATGAGACACCAGGTGTCCACTATCAGATACATCCTAATTGATCATATCCCCCCCCTTGATAGGGGTGGTGACAGAAATAAGGCCCTGCTTAGAAGAGAAGCTGAATGGATATATAGATTGGGCACGGTAGCCCCAGGAGGGTTAAACTCACCTCCGGATTTTAAAGCGCTCATTTAAGCCGAGACACATACTGGGGCATGGCAAATACACCTTGAGTAATATGTGACAATGCACTGAGGGTCAGGCCTCTTGGGGGGTAGACCATACAGCGCAGGGTGCACATCCTGGCGTTGGGGGAGTCATGGTAATGATTCCTCCAATGCAACATCACTCGGTATATTAATGCCAATTGCCAACAAGTTCTCATGCAGACTTAAACAATGGAGCTGACTTAAAAATGGAGCATCCTTTAAATCCATGGCAACCACACAGAGATGACCCATCTGCACCAGTCTAAGGCGACAAGCTTAACGTGCAGAGAACAACTGACAGGAACATCAGAAAAGACACAGGTCTAGGAACCATGGACACATAACCATGACAGAGATGACATCAACCATCTAATTGAGGAAGACATCCCATACGTCCAAGGGTCAGGTTGTGCCAACAACAAAAAATAGGGACACTGCACTTGGACTGTCCAACTATGATGAACACAAAGATTCAATTTAGGATGGACATCACTATATAGAGAGTTGACACGGAGTAATTATGTGGACTAGCGGGGCAACGATGGCTTTCTCTAATACACATTAAGAGAGCTAAGATGTATATAATATACGTAATGTGTATAGTGGCACAGGAGAGATAGATATAATTTAGTACAAAATCAATACCAAGTATACATTACTAGAGCTAAGTGTGTAAACGTAGCAACAATAGTTAGGTTGCTATGTTTTATTGTTATTTTTATTTTTATTTTTCTAGTTTCGATATATTTCTTATTATCTACTACTAACTTTGTATTTTTACCCATGCTGAATGGTTAGATGATTTTATTCTCCTTTATTGGTATCTAGATCTATAGGAGGGGATCAATCACATAATCTATAAATATAGCCTAAGAAAACATATACGATACTTAAGATGATATACTTATACCACATACATTAAGTGCCAGAGAACACTTTTGGCCCCTTTGACAGACACATTCCAGGACAAATACAAGGGATATGTAAATGATTGAATTCCAAAAAAACATGGTAATAGTGAGACAAGAAGGTAATACATACTGGCCATAGAATAGTGATAAATCTGAACTAGGTAAATTAATAGATCCATCCGCCCAAGTAGAACCGGCAAAACAAATGACAACTAGAAGATGACAGCGAACTCTATAGAACCTGTCACAGAGATCATCATAATGAATAATAATAGCACTCCAGCAAGGGAGATGTAATGTAGATAATAGGGAACAATGCACATGCATAAATATGAGCCTATGAGTAGTGCAGCAGGCACCGGCTAAATAAATTCACGCAATTGTAACTATACGTAGAATAAGATACACTGTTAATAAAGGCACAGAGATTGAAACACTATTACATACTTTAGTAATTCAATTTATTAACACAGTAATTTTGTATCGATATTATAACAATATAAGTTTTGTATAGAAATGAGGATACCGGATACAATATTGCACTTAACACTTCCGGTTCACATAGTGGAACGCAAACATGCGGTCCACACACACACTGTTTGGCGCCACCACACTGAGAAATCTTCACACACAGGTATTTTTGATTTATGTTTAATGAGCAATATGTTTCTATTTAAGTTTGTTTGATGCACTATATGTTTATGCTGATGATGGGGAAGAATACCCCGAAAACGTTTCATTAAAATTTACCACGATTTTTCACTAAAAAAGACCTGAGAGTGCGACCATTTCTTTTGGAATATTGATGGCATGTTGGCACCCGGGCAGATGACCATTGGAGGGTAACACTGTACAACTGATGGGCTTTTATATATATATATATATATATATATAACATTGGAATGTGAAATATTCATATTATCATATTGGCTTAGCGCACTCGAGAAAATCGGGTTTGCAAGTGATTTGGGTGTTAGGTTTTTTACCATTTTTTTGGTCCATTGACTTCTATGGAGGAATACATTAACGTGGTCACGAAATTCTAACTTCAGCTTTTTGCATACTTTGGGTTAGTGCTTGTGTGAAAACTTTAAACTTTCATCTTGTAATATGCGCGTTACCCGACGCAGGTAAAAAGATGACTTCTAGCGCAGTTAACGCATGAACGGGAGCAATAAATACTGCCCCTCTCGTAATCTAGCCCTAAATCGTGAAACAACTAAGTGACAAGATTTTAAACATAGTGCAAGCTTACAGAACTGACTGTACAGACCACGATTTCCAAACTTCACTCTAACTTAACAGACTGCAGTTTCAAAGCCTCGCTCTCACTGTACAGAACGGGGTGTCTCTTTTTCTCATTTCTATAACTGTAAGAATATGGCGGTTTTAAATAAACACGACTGAATGGCAAATACTTAACTCCCTATCCTGACAATATGATTGGCAAGAGAAACCCCATTCTTATAGAAGAGAATACAGGTGGCCCTCGTTTTACAACGGTTCAATTTACACCGTTTAAGAATAACAAACTTTTTTCCCAGTCATGTGACTGCTATTGAAAAGCATTGAGAAGCAGTGCATTTATTAAAATAGCCAGTAGGTGGAGCTGTCCGCTTGTGTTGCAGCAAAGCCAAGCAAGCTGAAATTAATCAGTTTAACCACACCTGAGCTATCGAGCAGATTTCAAAGGAACAAGATCTTCTTGTCTATAACTCAGTCCAGATTGGAATGCATAGAAAGAACTGCTTGCAGAAAAATGCAAGTGAAGTCTGTGTTGTGTGATTATTTTATTAGGTTTATAATGCTGTTTAGCAAATGTTTTTGTTATTTTAACTTAGTTTAATTATATATTTTGTGTTGTGTGATTATTTTATTAGGTTTATAATGCTGTTTAGCATTTAAAGTCATCATTTCAAAGCTTTAAAAATAATGTATTAGGTGTTAATTATTTTGAGAGGGGCCTGGAACCTCTCTCCCTCACTTCCCATTGACTTACATTATAAACTGGGTTTCAATTTACAACGGTTTCAATTTACAACCATTCCTTCTGGAACCTAACCCCAGCGTGAGGGCTACCTATACTGTACTTTAAAATCACAAAAATGTGAGTATGAAATATAAGCAAAGATATTAAGCACGATTGCTAAATGCTGTACCTCCGTGTTGCGGTTGTTATTTCCATTTTCTTACATATCTTGTTAGCTGTATAAGAAATCACATATCTGTCTATTAAATACATATATGTATGCAAATATCTGCCCCGCCCACTATTGAGGGTCTATACAATAGTTCTGAACATAGCTCTAATGAATATAAACTATATATTGATACATCTAAAATGAAGTTTGTTGTTATTTCAGAGTATATTGCACATACACAAGGTAATATAATTATTCCATATTGTCTTGGAGTACACACTAAAATATGTAAAAAAAAAAAAAGTCCAGTTTTGTACCTTATCAGCTTTCTTTGGCCTAGATTTGGAGTTTGGCGTTAGCCGTGAAAACCAGCGTTAGAGGCTCCTAACGCTGGTTTTAGGCTAACTCCGGTATTTGGAGTCACTCAAAAAAGGGTCTAACGCTTACTTTTCAGCCACAACTTTTCCATACCGCAGATCCCCTTACGTCAATTGCGTATCCTATCTTTTCAATGGGATTTTTCTAACTCCGGTATTTAGAGTCGTGTCTGAAGTGAGCGTTAGAAATCTAACGACAAAACTCCAGCCGCAGAAAAAAGTCAGTAGTTAAGAGCTTTCTGGGCTAACGCCGGTTTATAAAGCTCCTAACTACTGTACTCTAAAGTACACTAACACCCATAAACTACCTATGTACCCCTAAACCGAGGTCCCCCACATTGCCGCCACTCGATTAAATTTTTTTAACCCCTAATCTGCCGACCGTCACCTACGTTATACTTATGTACCCCTAATCTGCTGCCCCTAACAACGCCGACCCCTGTATTATATTTATTAACCCCTAATCTGCCCCCCACAACGTCGCCGCCAGCTACCTACAATAATTAACCCCTAATCTGCCGACCACAAAGTGCCGCCACCTAAATTATAGCTATGTACCCCTAATCTGCTGCCCCTAACACCGCCGACCCCTATATTTATTAACCCCTAATCTGCCCCCCTCAACGTCGCCTCCACCTGCCTACACTTATTAACCCCTAATCTGCCGAGTGGACCGCACCACTACTATAATAAAGTTATTAACCCCTAATCCGCCTCACTAACCCTATAATAAATAGTATTAACCCCTAATCTGCCCTCCCTAACATCGCCGACACCTAACTTCAATTATTAACCCCTAATCTGCCGACCGGAGCTCACCGCTATTCTAATAAATGTATTAACCCCTAAAGCTAAGTCTAACCCTAACATTAACACCCCCCTAAGTTAAATAGAATTTTAATCTAACGAAATTAATTAACTCTTATTAAATAAATTATTCCTATTTAAAGCTAAATACTTACCTGTAAAATAAATCCTAATATAGCTACAATATAAATTATAATTACATTGTAGCTATTTTAGGATTAATATTTATTTTACAGGCAACTTTGTAATTATTTTAACCAGGTACAATAGCTATTAAATAGTTAAGAACTATTTAATAGTTACCTAGTTAAAATAATTACAAAATTACCTGTAAAATAAATCCTAACCTAAGTTACAATTAAACCTAACACTAGACTATCATTAAATTAATTAAATAAAATATCTACAATTACCTACAATTAAACCTAACACTACACTATCAATACATTAATTAAATAAAATACCTACAAATAACTACAATGAAATAAACTAACTAAAGTACAAAAAATAAAAAAGAACTAAGTTACAAAAAATAAAAAAATATTTACAAACATAAGAAAAATCTTACAACAATTTTAAACTAATTACACCTACTCTAAGCCCCCTAATAAAATAACAAAGCCCCCCAAAATAAAAAAATGCCCTACCCTATTCTAAATTACCTTACCAGCCCTGAACAGGGCCCTTTGCGGGGCATGCCCCAAGAAGTTCAGCTCTTTTGCCTGTAAAAAAAAACATACAATACCCCCCCCAACATTACAACCCACTACCCACATACCCCTAATCTAACCCAAACCCCCCTTAAATAAACCTAACACTAAGCCCCTGAAGATCTTCCTACCTTGTCTTCACCCTGCCAGGTTCACCGATCGGTCCAGAAGAGCTCCTCCGATGTCCTGATCCAAGCCCAAGCGGGGGGCTGAAGATGTCCATGATCCGGTCGAAGTCTTCATCCAAGCGGGGCAGAAGAGGTCTTCCATCCAATTGAAGTCTTCATCCAGGCGGCATCTTCTATCGTCATCCATCCGGAGCGAAGCGGCAGCATCCTGAAGACCTCCGACGCGGAAGATCCATCCTGCCCGACGACTGAACGACGAATGACGGTTCCTTTAAATGACATCATCCAAGATGGCGTCCCTCGAATTCCGATTGGCTGATAGGATTCTATCAGCCAATCGGAATTAAGGTAGGAATATTCTGATTGGCTGATGGAATCAGCCAATCAGAATCAAGTTCAATCCGATTGGCTGATCCAATCAGCCAATCAGATTGAGCTTGCATTCTATTGGCTGTTCCGATCAGCCAATAGAATGCGAGCTCAATCTGATTGGCTGATTGGATCAGCCAATCGGATTGAACTTGATTCTGATTGGCTGATTCAATCAGCCAATCAGAATATTCCTACCTTAATTCCGATTGGCTGATAGAATCAGCCAATCGGAATTCGAGGGACGCCATCTTGGATGACGTCCCTTAAAGGAACCGTCATTCATCGTTCAGTCGTCGGGCAGGATGGATGTTCCGCGTCGGAGGTCTTCAGGATACTGCCGCTTCGCTCCGGATGGATGACGATAGAAGATGCCGCCTGGATGAAGACTTCAATCGGATGGAAGACCTCTTCTGCCCCGCTTGGATGAAGACTTCGACCGGATCATGGACATCTTCAGCCCCCCGCTTGGGCTTGGATCAGGACATCGGAGGAGCTCTTCTGGACCGATCGGTGAACCTGGCAGGGTGAAGACAAGGTAGGAAGATCTTCAGGGGCTTAGTGTTAGGTTTATTTAAGGGGGGTTTGGGTTAGATTAGGGGTATGTGGGTGGTGGGTTGTAATGTTGGGGGGGGGGTATTGTATGTTTTTTTTTACAGGCAAAAGAGCTGAACTTCTTGGGGCATGCCCCGCAAAGGGCCCTGTTCAGGGATGGTAAGGTAAAAGAGCTTTGAACTTTAGTAATTTAGAATAGGGTAGGGCATTTTTTTATTTTGGGGGGCTTTGTTATTTTATTAGGGGGCTTAGAGTAGGTGTAATTAGTTTAAAAATGTTGTAAGATTTTTCTTATGTTTGTAAATATTTTTTTATTTTTTGTAACTTAGTTCTTTTTATTTTTTGTACTTTAGTTAGTTTATTTCATTGTAGTTATTAGTAGGTATTTTATTTGTTAGGTAATTTTGTAATTATTTTAACTAGGTAACTATTAAATAGTTCTTAACTATTTAATAGCTATTGTACCTAGTTAAAATAATTACAAAGTTGCCTGTAAAATAAATATTAATCCTAAAATAGCTACAATGTAACTATAATTTATATTGTAGCTATATTAGGATTTATTTTACAGGTAAGTATTTAGCTTTAAATAGGAATAATTTATTTAATAAGAGTTAATTAATTTTGTTAGATTAAAATGATATTTAATTTAGGGGGGTGTTAGTGTTAGGGTTAGACTTAGCTTTAGGGGTTAATACATTTATTAGAATAGCGGTGAGCTCCGGTCGGCAGATT
This sequence comes from Bombina bombina, assembly GCF_027579735.1. Lineage (NCBI taxonomy): Eukaryota > Metazoa > Chordata > Amphibia > Anura > Bombinatoridae > Bombina > Bombina bombina. The sequence continues at coordinate 632,060,517 of NC_069503.1, read as the reverse complement.
AGGGGTTAATAATTGAAGTTAGGTGTCGGCGATGTTAGGGAGGGCAGATTAGGGGTTAATACTAATTATTATAGGGTTAGTGAGGCGGATTAGGGGCTAATAACTTTATTATAGTAGCGGTGCGATCCGCTCGGCAGATTAGGGGTTAATAAGTGTAGGCAGGTGGAGGCGACGTTGTGGGGAGCAGATTAGGGGTTAATAAATATAATATAGGGGTTTGGCGGTGTTAGGGGCAGCAGATTAGGGGTACATAGGGATAATGTAAGTAGCGGCGGTTTACGGAGCGGCAGATTAGGGGTTAAAAATAATATGCAGGTGTCAGCGATAGCTGGGGCGGCAGATTAGGGGTTAATAAGTGTAAGGTTAGGGGTGTTTAGACTCGGGGTACATGTTAGGGTGTTAGGTGCAGACGTAGGAAGTGTTTACGCATAGCAAACAATGGGGCTGCGTTAAGAGCTGAACGCGGCTTTTTTGCAGGTGTTAGGTTTTTTTTCAGCTCAAACAGCCCCATTGTTTCCTATGGGGGAATCGTGCACGAGCACGTTTTTGAGGCTGGCCACGTCCGTAAGCAACTCTGGTATCGAGATTTGAAGTTGCGTTAAAAATGCTCTACGCTCCTTTTTTGGAGCCTAACGCAGCCTTTATGTGGACTCTCAATACCAGAGTTATTTTTATGGTGCGGCCAGAAAAAAGCCGGCGTTAGCTACGCGGGTCCTTACCGACAAAACTCTAAATCTAGCCGTTTGTGTTTTGAATTTCATGTGTTTATTTTGTTGCATAAATAAAGTAAAAAACTGATGCTCAGGAAGATTATGATTACCGAAGCCATTGCTGTGTATGCATCGTATTGACAATTTTCCCATGATCTGCTCTCGTCCAATCTGAACTTTTCCCTGTATGGAAATGTTGTTACCACTTGGATTGTGATCACTCAGAACTTTAAAATAAATGGTTCAGGAGCCAAACTCTGATAAAATGGGATTGGAAAGATTAAAATCAACATTATTGTTTTTTTCACAGAACTTTCCTTTCTCGTAACAGGATATCTCAGCATCAGGTTTTAAACAACTCTGCACAACCATGGGCATATGGGCATAGTTAGAAGTGTTTTGTTGTGTGTTTTTTTTTTTAAATACCCTAATCATAATAATGGCAGTGGCAATATGTGCAGCAGGGAAGAGTTGCTTGATGTACTCGTTTGCTGCACATCATTTACACATTGTTGTTCATTGACATCAGAACATTGAATCAGGTGGGAGCTTAAGTTTAGAAAAATGGAGTACAATTCCCTCTGGATAACCCTATACACAACGGCCCACTTCATGGCACAGAGTAATAACATTCTTTTGACACTAAAATGGCTGCTTTTTCATGGACACATCATTATACTGTTCCCTGATGAAATGTTCGGGTTATTATATTTGGGTTTTGTTGTTTTATTTTCTTTGCACAAAAACTATATGTGAGGAGAATCTAATATTATGCATTAATAATATGGTGCATAGTACTTTTCAATTTTCCAGGGGAAATTGTTAGAACAGGTAATTTTTACATTACTAATACTTGATAACTATAACAGATTTTACATTAGCGAGTTGATCATGAAAACAATTTTTTATACTATTAGATTAGTGTTAATAAGCAACATAGGCTAAGATGCTAATTTTCTTGTGAAAACTAATTTGCAGAAAGTTAAATAAAAATGAGAGTAGGGATATGCTTAAAGGGACACTGAACCCAATTTTTTTCTTTTGTGATTCAGATAGAGCATGCAATTTTATGTAACTTTCTAATTTACTCCTATTATCACATTTTCTTCATTCTCTTAGTATCTTTATTTGAAAAGCAAGAATGTAAGTTTCGATGCCAGCCCATTTTTGTTGAAACATCTGGGTTGTTCTTGCTGATTGGTGGATAAATTCACCCACCAATAAACAAGTGCTGTTTTGAACCAAAAATTTGCTGGCTACTTAGCTTAAAAAGCCTTCTTTTTCAAATAAAGATAGGAAGAGAATGATGAAAAATTGATAATAGGAGTAAATTAGGAAGTTGCTTAAAATAGCATGCTCTATCTGAATCACAAAAGAAAAAATTTGGGTTCAGTGTCCCTTTAACACCCGATGACTGTTGTGAAAGTAGCAAGTATAAAAACCTAATAAAAAATGGTAGAATTGTGGCCAAAAAGCCATACCTCTTACGTGGAACAAGAACAAGTGACTCAACTATGCATGAAAACATAGGAACTGGGGAGCAGAAAAATGGCAGCAGTTACTGGACTTATGAGTAAATGTGAAATATTTGGCTGTAGCAGAAGGCAGTTAATTCGCCAAATGGCCGGGGTGCTGTACAAGAATGTGTGACTGCAGGCAACAGTTAAGTATGGTGGAGGTTCCTTGCAAGATTCTGCAAATGGAGCTGGGGATTTGGTCAGATTTAAAGGTGTCCTCAATGCTCAAAAGCACAGCCAGCTGCTTTTCCAAAATGCAATACTATAAGGGAGGCATCTGATTAGCCCCAAATTTATTCTTTAGCCATTAAATGCTATATTCAGTGTATAGAAGAACAAGAAGTCCTGGAAGTGCTCGTGTGGCCCCGCATAGCCCTGAGCTCAACATTATCAAGTTTGTCTGGGATTACATGAAGAGACAGAAACAACTCAGACTCCCTGAACCCACAGAACCCACATGGTTAGTTCTCCAGGATGTTTGGAACAACCTACTTGCCAAGTTCCTTAAAAAACTGTGTGCAGGTGTATCTAAAAAAATGATGCTGTTTTGAAGGTAAATATTGATTTGATTTAGATTTTTCTTCTGTTTAATGATGCTACAATTTGTTCATTTTTAAATATAAACTATTTACATTTCTCTTTTTGAAAACATTCTTATTTTACAGTATTGTTTCACACCTGCCTAAAACTTTTGCACAGTACTGCAAATTTGTTAATATATTTGTATGTATATATGTGAATATAGGTATGCATGTGTGCACATACATATGTACACACACACACATACAGTCTATCTATCGTTCTATCTATCTATCTATCTATCTATCTATCTATCTATCTATCTATCTATCTACAGGGAGTGCAGAATTATTAGGCAAATGAGTATTTTGACCACATCATCCTCTTTATGCATGTTGTCTTACTCCAAGCTGTATAGGCTCGAAAGCCTACTACCAATTAAGCATATTAGGTGATGTGCATCTCTGTAATGAGAAGGGGTGTGGTCTAATGACATCAACACCCTATATCAGGTGTGCATAATTATTAGGCAACTTCCTTTCCTTTGGCAAAATGGGTCAAAAGAAGGACTTGACAGGCTCAGAAAAGTCAAAAATAGTGAGATATCTTGCAGAGGGATGCAGCACTCTTAAAATTGCAAAGCTTCTGAAGTGTGATCATCGAACAATCAAGCGTTTCATTCAAAATAGTCAACAGGGTCTCAAGAAGCGTGTGGAAAAACCAAGGCGCAAAATAACTGCCCATGAACTGAGAAAAGTCAAGCGTGCAGCTGCCAAGATGCCACTTGCCACCAGTTTGGCCATATTTCAGAGCTGCAACATCACTGGAGTGCCCAAAAGCACAAGGTGTGCAATACTCAGAGACATGGCCAAGGTAAGAAAGGCTGAAAGACGACCACCACTGAACAAGACACACAAGCTGAAACGTCAAGACTGGGCCAAGAAATATCTCAAGACTGATTTTTCTAAGGTTTTATGGACTGATGAAATGAGAGTGAGTCTTGATGGGCCAGATGGATGGGCCCGTGGCTGGATTGGTAAAGGGCAGAGAGCTCCAGTCCGACTCAGACGCCAGCAAGGTGGAGGTGGAGGTGGAGTACTGGTTTGGGCTGGTATCATCAAAGATGAGCTTGTGGGGCCTTTTCGGGTTGAGGATGGAGTCAAGCTCAACTCCCAGTCCTACTGCCAGTTTCTGGAAGACACCTTCTTCAAGCAGTGGTACAGGAAGAAGTCTGCATCCTTCAAGAAAAACATGATTTTCATGCAGGACAATGCTCCATCACACGCGTCCAAGTACTCCACAGCGTGGCTGGCAAGAAAGGGTATAAAAGAAGAAAATCTAATGACATGGCCTCCTTGTTCACCTGATCTGAACCCCATTGAGAACCTGTGGTCCATCATCAAATGTGAGATTTATAAGGATGGAAAACAGTACACCTCTCTGAACAGTGTCTGGGAGGCTGTGGTTGCTGCTGCACGCAATGTTGATGGTGAACAGATCAAAACACTGACAGAATCCATGGATGGCAGGCTTTTGAGTGTCCTTGCAAAGAAAGGTGGCTATATTGGTCACTGATTTGTTTATGTTTTGTTTTTGAATGTCAGAAATGTATATTTGTGAATGTTGAGATGTTATATTGGTTTCACTGGTAAAAATAAATAATTTAAATGGGTATATATTTGTTTTTTGTTAAGTTGACTAATAATTATGCACAGTAATAGTCACCTGCACACACAGATATCCCCCTAAAATAGCTATAACTAAAAACAAACTAAAAACTACTTCCAAAACTATTCAGCTTTGATATTAATGAGTTTTTTGGGTTCATTGAGAACATGGTTGTTGTTCAATAATAAAATTAATCCTCAAAAATACAACTTGCCTAATAATTCTGCACTCCCTGTATATATATATATATATATATATATATATATATACACACAGTATATATATATATATATATATATATATATACATTCCAGACAGTGTGCACTCCTGAACGATGGGGACAACAGCCTTGGGTGCAGCTAAAAGGTAAAAATAGCTCCGGACAAAAAGCGCACTCCGCAGGTCTTGAATACGAAAAATAATCACTTTATTGTGAACATTTTCGGTTTTAACAAAACCGTCCTCAGACAAACAGTGAAACAAGACAAAACACTTACCCAACACCAGACTTATAACCACTCGTGTGAATCAACAAGCCAACACTACGTTCTCCCCAGTAGCTCTGCCCCTTCCATCGGAGTGAGCATCCGGGGCAGCGTATAGCCGGTGCTGAAATTTTATAAAAGAAGTGAACAGATGAATATCCAAAACACAGTTTCAATAGCATCACGCATATGGGAAAGGGTCTGTCAATCAAACAAAGCCCATAATATAAACGCCCATATTATTAAGCATAAACATGAGAAACTCGGTGTCTCACAGCGTCAGCGTTAGTCTCAAAGGTTACCATAGTAACATATACAACAAATGCCTAAGGCAGAGACAAGGGAGTGTGGACAATGTGAGCACCAATATAGCATACAGCATACAAGAGAGGAGATGAGATAGAGCCCTCCTTCAAACCAAAATACAGCAGAGACATGTAAAATAACAACAGAGCAGAGTAAATAACAAGTGGCTTTGTCTTGTTTCACTGCTTGTCTGAGGACGATTTTGTTAAAACCGAAAACGTTCACAATAAAGTGACTATTTTTCTTATTCAAGACCTGTGGAGTGCGCTTTTTGTCCGGAGCTATCTATCTATCTATATCTATATCTATCTATCTATATATCTATATCTATATCTATCTATCTATCTATCTATCTATCTATATATATATATATATATATATATATATATATATATGTAATACTTTATTTGTGTTTTGTTATAGTTGTATTCTTGCCTTAACACTTTAGGTCTCAAGTCACCCTAACCTTTATATCATTATTTTGTGTTGTGCTTGAGCGCAACATGTAACTTTCAACTTGTAATATCAGTTATGTTTAGCGCAGTTGCGCTACCCATTGAAAGTACAGAGCAGGCTAAATATTCTCTAGTTATTCAGTTTTACAATAACACAACACAGAGCTGCGCACAAGCCTTGCATAATAACAGCTGCTGAGCTAGGGAATCATAGCCAAACAAATCGGTTAAAACCACTAAAATAAATCAATAGATAAATCAAAAATTAAATAAGAAAACAAAATCAAAATCACAGTTTGTGTAATCCCAATATGAGGCGTAAAAAGTGTGCAACGCTCCCATATACTGTAAATGTCTCACATAGCTATTTCTAGGAATGACCGTCACTTCATTAATCAGTAACCGTCATTAGAAACCAAGGTGCAGCTCTCCAATTCACAAAGTACTGTAGGGAGTACTCAGCCAAAGAGAAGAAACTAAAAAATAAGAGCACAGAGTGCAAATTCGATTCAAAGAAAAGTAGATATAATTTATTAGAGCACATAAACAAATGCACTTACTAGATGAATATGTTAAAAAAAAGCCTCAAACAGAAACCACTGTTCCTATACGACTTCACTCGACTCTTCTGAAAAGCGGCTCACACAACACCGTCTCTCTGTCCACAGTCAGAGCGATAAATAAAGTCCTATGTCTCATAAGTACCACAATGCAAGATATTTCGGGTACAGCTACAATCACAGATCCCGTCTACGCGTTTCATCCGTCCTTGCGCAGACTTTGTCAAGACGAACGGAACAGTGATTTCTGTTTGAGGCTTTTTAACATATTCGTCTAGTAAGTGCATTTGTTTATGTGCTCTAATAAATTATATCTACCTTACTTTGAATCGAGGTTGCGCTCTGTGCACTTAATTTTTAGTTTATTCAGTTTTACCATAAACTTGTAATACAAGATTGCACGCTAATCCTAGCACGGTTCAGCGATATTGACAGTGCACCCTGTGCTATCAATATCACTCTAACTGTAATTTAGGATATTATCAGTAGTTAATGGTGCCATTGTGGGGATATGGAAACAAATAAAACATATATTTAATAAATCAACAGTTATGGCATGCAGAGAGAGAGCGGAGACTGACAGGAAAGAATATTGGACCAGCAGAATTAGAATGAGTGGCCTGATCAGTTTGTGAAAGCAGCTGGGCAATGTGGAGAGATTTTTTCTCTCCCGTTTTTTGTGATTGACAGCCATTATTGATAGTTAACGGTGCTAGTGTGGGTAAATGGCGATCTAATATTAAGGGAGTTATCAAGCTAAGCTTTGTTTAACTTGGTAAAATTGTGATTGTTTATGAAAAGAAAATATTAGCCAATCCTGTTTTATTGATATAGAAAGAAAATCTTAAACCGATTGGAACTGACCATATGGTAAACTAGAGTAGGTAATGCAAACATGATGTAATAAATTAGGGCATGTCATGTTTTTTTCTTTAGAATAGGGTTTTAACTACTGGGAAGTGAATAGTGAGCAGTTTATTTTTTTATTTTATTTACAGAAAATTAGTTGGTGTATAGATTCATAGATGTACTTTCTGAACATACCAGGCCTGTTTAAATGAAGGAGACAACTGTAGATTGTACTAAAAAAAATGATGCATATGAAATAATTAAACAAGTAAATGTATTTTTTTGCATGGAAAAGTTTAAGTAAAAGCTGTTTAAATTAACACTGATATGTGAAATTCTGAACCAGAAGTATAAGTACAGGCGCTATGAAAATCCTACACTCAAACGTAATTTTTTTTTAAATCCTATTGGCTGCCAGCCAATAGGATTTCAGTAGCTCTCATCCTATCGGCTGTTTTGAACAGCCAATAGGATTTCAGAAGCTCTCATCCTATTGACTGATTTGAATTTGAAGAATCAATTTCAGTGTACGACAGTGAACGTATGAAGAGGACGCTCCGCACAGGATGTCTTCGCCGTACAGGATAGCTCCGTTCCGCGCTGCTGAGATGAAGATAGAAAACGTCCCCGAGATGGATGAAGATCTCTCGCCTCGATGAAGACTTCTCGCTGCCTTGATAGAGATGGATGTCCAGACTTCAGGAGCCCTGAGTAGATATTCTGGGGTTAGTGTTAGGTATTTTTTTTTTTTTTGGGTGGTAGGTTTTTTTCAGATTAGGGCTTTTAAGGGCAGTGAAAAAGAGTTAAATGCCCTTTTAAGGGGAATGCCTATACAAATGCCCCTTTATGGGCAATGGGTAGCTTAGGTTTTTTTTAGAGTTAGGTTTTTTTATTTTGGGGGGTTGGTTGGGTGGTGGGTTTTACTTTGGGGGGACTTTGTATTTTTTGCCAGGTAAAAGAGCTGTTTAACTTTGGGCAATGCCCTACAAAAGGCCCTTTAAAGGGCTATTGGTAGTTTATTGTAGTTTAGGGGGTGTTTTTATTTTGGGGGGGGATTTTTTATTTTTATAGGGCTATTAGATTAGGTGTAATTGTTTTTATTTTTGATAATTTAGTTTATTATTTTTTGTAATCTTAGAGTTTTTTATTTTTCGTAATTTAGTGTTTATTATTTTTTGTAATTTTAGATTTTTTAAATTTTTTCGTAGTGTTAGGTTTTTTAAATTTGTAATTTAGATTTTTTTAATTGGTAGTTTTTTTTAATTTTATTAGAATAGTTATGTTAGGTTAATTTATAGTTTAAACTTAGTTTTTTTTATTTCAAGATAGTTATATTGTAATTTTAATTTAAAGTTAGGTGGGTGTTAGGTATAGGGGTTAATAGTTTAATTTAGTGTTTTGTGATGTGGGGGGCAGCGGTTTAGGGGTTAATAGGTTTATTTAGGTGTCGGCGATGTTGGAGAACGCCGGAATAGGGGTTAATAATTATATTGAGTGTCTGCAATGTCGGGGAGTGGCGGATTAGGGGTCAATAACTTTTATTAGTGTTGGCGATGTTGGGGAGCAGCGGAATAGGGGTTAATATGTTTTATTAGTGTCGGCGATGTTGGGGAGCGGCAGATTAGGGGTATTTAGACTAGGGGTTTATGTTAGGGTGTTAGGTTTAAATGTAACTTTCTTTTCCCTATAGACATCAATGGGGTTGCGTTACGGCGATTTCTCATTCCGCACTTCAGGTGTTAGTTTTATTGTTGTCTATGGGGGAAAGCGTGCATGAGCATGTAAACTCAGTCCTTGGCTTTTGTGCGGTATGGAGCTTAACGCACCATAACGCACAGCACAAGGAGGCTTTTCAGTAACTTGTAATGGCAGTGCTATGGAGAGTGCAATAGCGCAGTTTTTTTTGGCATTAGTTTCGGACCCTGATTAGCGCAAAACTCGAAATCTAGGTGATAGTCTTCTTTAAAAATGAATTAACAATAAAACAAGCATAACATTGGTTTCCCAACTATTTTATCCTCTCAATTCAGGGGCTATACTCAAATTCCTTTGTGAGGGATCGTTTATGTAAATGAGATTGCAAAAGAGATTTTCTGGAAGGGGCGTATTGCCATTTTGAAGATGTTATTGCTTCCCAAAGCTCTATACTTGTTTAGATGTATCCCTATCTCTGCTCCTCTAAAAGTAGTAAAGTAGCCGCACTAGCTGTTTGTTAATTTTGCATGGCAGGAGAAAAAGCCTAGGGTAGCCCACAAGATCCTTCAATGTCGACATTCCTGAGGTGGTATAGCATTTGCCTATATTTATCTCTACCATGCTGCCTGGAACAACAACCATAAGATTCCATTCTGGTACAAGGTGGAGGAAGCATCATTCCTAAGGGGACTTCACCTAGAAGAGTTACTGTGTATTCCTGAGCATTGATATTCTGCATTTCAAATCTCTAATGAGATCATCTTAATGTCCTGGTCTGAAGGTCACTTAGACACCATAAAAAAGTAAATGGTTATATCAGTAGGAGAGTTGGAGAAATCTGTCAACTCTACAAGAAGGGTGCTCCATTGCACAACTGTGTTGGAGTCATACTATAAGCTCTTGCTGAAATGGTACCTTACACCACTTAGTGTATCTAAAACATTCCTGACAAACTCATCCCAGTACTAGAGACAGTATGGAGAGGTCGGCTCTGACCTGCATATATGGTAAGCTTGCCCAAAAATGTCCCAACTTTGGCAAGATGTTCTCTTACTCTGCAATTCCTAAGGCAAAACTGCTGCAGAAACTCCAAGCAGTACTCCTTTACATGTTGAGGTTGACAAGCTGCCTAAATTGCAGAGGATTGTGGTGATCTCTGTGTATGCTTCTTCTAAGATTTGTATTGCTAGACAGTGGAATTAATTGGACCTTTAGAGCCATTAAGAGAGGCACCCTCTATGGATGACATTAACTTTCTATTTTTATTTCCCTTGCATTCCACTGTATTAGCTTGATTTGCAAAATGACTTTGATGTATCAAAATGTTTATTGGTGATTTCTCCTTCACATTTGTTTCCAACAAGGTCAATTTAAACTACAGTATGTACTAGCTAGATCTATTACTTTTGTTAGTTTTGTAAAAGATATATAAAAATAAGTGTTTAGATTTGATTTATGTCAATTTAATTGATATGGCCTGAAGCCTATGCCTGTTTAGCAATTGGCATATATATAAAAATGTTTCACAAAACACATGTAAAAAGAAAATAAATTTGGACATTCATTTTAAAAGGGTTAAAAAGTGATATGGTATATGGCAAGGTGTATGACTGTGAAGGGCTCTAAAGTATGTATGTGTGTATATATATATATATATATATATATATTTGTATATATCTGTACATTCAGTATATATCTATATTCATATAGATATATAGGTATAGATATATACTTTTTTTTTTTTTAAATAATTTTTTTATTGTGGTTGTAAATACAGTACAGCAGACAAGCGGTATTACAACAATCAGAAAGATATGTATAGGAAAGGACATAACAATCTCTTTAACCATAGCATATAATCAAATCTATTACTTCACCAGGATACTAAGCATATTGTAGAACAACCTCATATTTTATACATTTTAACCAAGAAACACATATAAATCAGATGATCACAGACCTGTAGTAATGTATATTAAACATACGATCTATATGTGAATTCAAAGAAATCTTAATAGGAACTCAAAGTGATGTGATATACAAACAACATGCTGTGGCTCGCAATAAAGAAGAGCTAAAAAGTGTAAATTAAATCATAGGAAAGCGACCTAAATCTGGGTAACTAGTTGGGGGGGTTATAAAGTTTGGTATGTTTTGAGAGAAACCGTGCTATAGGACCCTTAACATCACTCCCTAGTAGTGATGTCCCGAATAGTTCACCGGCGAATAGTTCCCGTGAACATAGCTTGTTCGCGTTCGCCGCGGTGGGCGAACATATGCGATGTTCGGTCCGCCCCCTATTCGTCATCATTGAGTAAACTTTGACCCTGTACCTCACAGTCAGCAGACACATTCCAGCCAATCAGCAGCAGACCCTCGCACCTCCTGGACAGCATCCATTTTAGATTAATTCGGAATCTGCATTCTTAGTGAGAGGAGGGACAGTGTAGCTGCTGCTGATTTAATAGGGAAATCGATAGCTAGGCTAGTGTATTCAGTGTCCACTACAGTCCCGAAGGACTCATCTGATCTCTGCTGTAAGGACAGCACCCCAAAAAGCCCTTTTTAGGGCTAGAACATCAGTCTGCTTCTTTTTTTTTTTCCTGTGTAATCTAATTGCAGTTGCCTGCCAGCGTGTGTGTCAGGCTCACAGCGTATACTGTGCCCACTTGCCCAGTGCCACCACTCATATCTGGTGTAACAGTAGTGTACATTTAAAAAAACAACGGGATCGTGGACGGAGATGTCCGGGGGCGCGCACGGACATGCGCGCGTGCACGGCAGGCAACTGCAATTAGATTACAGACAGCTGCCAGTACCCAAGATGGCCGCCAATAAGGCAGATGGGGAGGGTTAAAGAGCTGTTTTGGGGGGGATCAGGGAGGTTGGGGGCTAAGGGGGGATGCTACACCACAGCATATGTAAATATGCTAAAAAAATACAAATTTAAAAACCTTTTATTTTAGTACTGGCAGACTTTCTGCCAGTACTTAAGATGGCGGGGACAATTGTGGGGTGGGGGAGGGAAGGGAGCTGTTTGGGAGGGATCAGGGGGTCTGATGTGTCAGGTGGGAGGCTGATATCTACACTAAAGCTAAAATTAACCCTACAAGCTCCCTACAAACTACCTAATTAACCCCTTCACTGCTAGCCATAATACACGTGTGATGCGCAGCAGCATTTAGCGGCCTTCTAATTACCAGAAATCAACGCCAAAGTCATATATGTCTGCTATTTCTGAACAAAGGGGATCCCAGAGAAGAATTTACAACCATTTGTGCCATAATTGCACAAGCTGTTTGTAAATAATTTCAGTGAGAAACCTAAAATTGCGAAAAATTTAAGTTTTTTTTAAATTTGATCGCATTTGGCGGTGAAATGGTGGCATTAAATATACCGAAATGGGCCTAGATCAATACTTTGGGTTGTCTACTACACTACACTTAAGCTAAAATTAACTCTACAAGCTCCCTACATGCTCCCTAATTAACCCCTTCACTGCTTGGCATAAAACACGTGTGGTGCGCAGTGGCATTTAGCAGCCTTCTAATTACCAAAAAGCAACGCCAAAACCATATAAGTCTGCTATTTCTGAACAAAGGGGATCCCAGAGAAGCATTTACAACTATTTATGCCATAATTGCATAAGTTGTTTGTAAATAATTTCTGTGAGAAACCTAAAGTTTGTGAAAAAGTGAACAATTTTTTTTTATTTGATCGCATTTGGCGGTGAAATGGTGGCATGAAATATACCAAAATGGGCCTAGATCAATACTTTGGGATGTCTTCTAAAAAAATATATATACATGTCAAGGGATATTCAGGTATTCCTGACAGATATCAGGGTTCCAATGTAACTAGCGCTCATTTTGATAAAAAGTGGTTTTGAAATAGCAAAGTGCTTCTTGTATTTATTTCCCTATAACTTGCAAAAAAAGCAAAGAACATGTTAACATTGGGTATTTCTAAACTCAGGACAAAATTTAGAAACTATTTAGCATGGTTGTTTTTTGGTGGTTGTAGATGTGTAACAGATTTTGGGGGTCAAAGATCGAAAAAGTGTGTTTTTCCATTTTTTCCTCATATTTTATAATATTTTTAATAATAAATTATAAGATATGATGAAAGTAATGGTATCTTTAGAAAGTCCATTTAGTGGCAAGAAAAACGGTATATAATATGTGTGGGTACAGTAAATGAGTAAGAGGAAAATTACAGCTAAACACAAACACCGCAGAAATGTAAAAATAGCCCTGGTCCTTAAGGGAAAGAAATTGAAAAATGGCCTTGGTCCTTAAGGGGTTAAAAAAAAATCTAGAAATTTGACTGTGAAATAATAGCAGTCAGTTTCCTTCATGCATGTGCGTTTCAGGGCCTGCCAGGGCGCAGTGTCACACCAGTGCAACTCATATCTGGTGTAACAGTAGTGTACATTAAAATAAAAATACAATTTTGACTGTAATAGATTGAATAGCAGTTAGTTGTCTGCAAGCGTGTGTGTCAGGCCTACAGCGTCTACTCTGCCAACTTCTGCCAGTACACAGTGCCACTCATATCTGTTGTCACAGTAGCTTGCACGCATAGTACCCCTAATCGAAAAAAAAATGACAGGCAGAGGCAGGCCACCCAGCAGGGGCAGTCGTGGTCATGGTGCTGTGATTCCCTTTGGCCCTAGAATAATGCCAAGTGTTCAGAGGCCACGTACCCTGAACTCGAAAAGTTCTGAGGACATAGTTGACTGGCTAACACAGGCACCTCTCAAGTTACCAGTCGCCCGCCTGCTGCCACCACCAACACTAGCACCACAGCCGCTTCACTTGATCTGTCAGAGGAGTTATTTACACATCAGTTGGAATAAATGAGTGATGTGAAACCATTATTGCCAGAGGATGTAGATAACAGGGATATGTCTCAGTCAGGCAGCATTACACACATGGACGTACGGTGTGATGATGATGATGTTGTACCCGCTGCGGGAGTTTGGTCTGTCACTGTGAAGCGGGCGTAACCCTTACACTACCTGATCGATACAACATCATACCTGATGTTTTAAAGCACGTTATTCCAAACAATTTAGGAATGTTAGGTGATTTGTGCCCTTTATGGATTAAAACCAGACTCTGCATCAACTATGTAATTTTCCATGGGAGTTTTGCCATGGATCCCCCTCTGGCATGCCACAGTCCAGGTGTTCGTCCCCTTGAAACAACTTTTCCATCACTATTGTGGCCAGAAAGAGTCCCTGTGTGTTTTAAAATTCGCCTGCCTATTGAAGTCTATGGCGATTCGCCCAGTTCGCCCGTTCGCGAACATTTGCGGAAGTTCGCGTTTGCCATTCGCGAACGGAAAATTTTATGTTCGCAACATGACTACTCCCTAGTGTCAGGGTTCTATATGTGGGAAAAGGGGGAGGGGGGCTGAGATCAATCTTGTAACGTACCAAGGCTCCACCTAAATTCTGGTGGCATTAAGAACCTTAATTAGCCCTATTTAGCATAGTGGGATATATCAAGGGAACATCAGTTTTGCAAGATTTCCATCTTCAACTAATCAACTACTGCTGATCTTAATAACAGCTGGCAACTTACCCTAATGCTATTTTTAAACTAGGAGTCAAAACATTCAATACCTAAAAAATACACAATATAAAATGAATAACAGAAGAAGAAATGCAAATTCCAAATCAGAGTAGACCCATTATAGTGGTACACCTGTTTCCGTAACAGCGAGGTATAACATAAACTGCATGAGTGCTGCGCAATCATATATATATCGGTGTAAGGGAGAATAAATCTTATTGGCTGGGTGTGGGCCCTACACCCATCAACAGAAGAACCATGAGGAAACTCAAGTGTCCATAACCAAAGTGAGAATAATATAATGAGCGCTGTGAATATTAATACCCAACTAAGAGTGTGGAGGTGCACCTAGTATTTTACTGCTTGGAGTACATTGTCAAACCACTTTTATCTCTAATTGGATAAATAGAGCAAATGGGTATATTAAAGTAGTGTTGTTGTCAACGGCAAGCACTGTTTATGATAATATTGCTAAAATTGCTAAAATTGTGAGGGCAAATGGAGGTGTGCTGACATGGAAAGAAGCGCAGTATAAAAATAAGTGACCAACCTAAAGCCTGTGAGAGACTAATCTGTAAAACTCCCAATTAAAGATATTGCAACTAAGTTAACCTCACTAAACGATAGCTTAATCTTTAATGTGCAAAAGTGCCTTAAGCAACGGTGGCTATTACAGCCCACGAGGTATAAACAACAAGGAGCAAGGACGATATGTTATTGGCTATAGGGCTTCAGAACTACAGATCCTCATAAGAAGCCAACAAACAGATATCTTAGAAGTAAAATATACACACACTTGGGATTCTATGACCTGTATATCTCCTGCTCAACAGTCGACCTAAAACAGTATGAGAAACAAAAAATGCAGGACAATAAGGGAAACATAGCAAACAGTAAAAAACACTATGTGAGTCTGTATTCCTGCTAGTCTCAGATATATAACTAGCCCACTCCTGTTTTCACAGAAAACATGGAACTCTCCTCAATCTCCAGGACGAGCCAGATAAAGCGCTCCTCTGTCAGGCTTTGCATCTGAAGAGAATGAGCCTCGGGGGGGGGGGGGGGGGGAAATAACTGCTTGGCAAGCTGAAATCTGTGCATATAGCTGCGCTTAGCAAGGGAAAGCCGGTAAATCCACAGTCACTGTGTCCCAAATATACCCCATCTCCCGACCTCAAGGATGACAGCACCTTCATGAAACACGCCACCTCCGGGCTCCATATGTTGTTGTAGCGCAGGGAGTAAGGAGTGGTTTGGGGATAATCGCCCTGCAGTCCAGCCAGAGAATACTTGTGGGGTAGGATAGGGTCAGCCTTAACATGTTGTCTTATCGCTTCTGGTGCAATATGTGATTTTCTCTCGGTAGCTAGTATAGAAGACAGCGTGGCGAGCTCGCAATCGTTAGGATATTTCATGTATATTTGTACTTCACAGGCATCTAACTCCAGCCACAAGTCTCTAGTTTCCCTTTTAGATAGTGAAGTCTTGTTTTGTGATGTGTCCCCACTTTGCGCTAATTCGCTTGAAAGCACATCACCCGGCTTCACCTAGGACACTCCTGGGTCATCCTCAGCAGCTGAATCTAGAGCGGACTGCAAAGTCTCCACAAAGGATGACTGATAAGTCTGCAAAAGAACCTTAATTGCGTCTAATATGCAAAGAGCAGATACCATGGTGGTCATGGGGGCTATAATGCAGCTGTGGTTTGCCACTGCATGCAGTTCAAAGATAGCCGCCCTCACAAGGCCTCAACTAAAAGCGCCACAAGATTAGGTGGAATTGCTTGACTCAGCGATGTCCCCAAATCGCCAGGTTTCTTATTCAAGGACTGTGGGTTGGTAGTCACCATGTAACCATCAATTAGGCTGAGCTGAATGGCCAATTATATTGAAAATGATATTTATAGCCGGAGCTATAGCTGCATGCGACTGTTCAGACTCAGAGCTAGCTCCACCATAGATATATACTTTACAAAAAATATACAGGTTTATAGAAATATTTATTTAAAAATAAAAACAATATTTTCTTCTAAGTGAAGAACATAGGAATTTAACCTAACACAACTTCGGCTTTAGCGCAGTTGGTCTAGCTCAGTTTTGGGTTAGAGTGCGAGTGATAGAAAAAAGAAAGCTTTCTTTGGCATGCCCTATAAAATTCTACAGGGAGATGGAATTAGCACAGTTATAACATCAAAAGTCCAGAAATTTAGCATGCTTGAGTCTTTTGCTCTCATGCTTTTTACTTTCAACTTGTAATACCATCGCTAACATGAGAACTCTATTGATTTACCTTGAATGGAAGTGGTGAAGCAGGTGGTCCTTCATAAACTCTGGAGGGTGATCCAGGAGTCTGGAATTTTGGGGAGTAAAGTGGGATTATCTGCAGCCCAAGAATGACATAAAGGTGTTCCAGTGGCCTTTATAATTCAAGTTGGTTCTGTGTCAGCTATTTTACATAGTTAGTGATCATGAGTGATAAAAATGTATCGCTCCACTTTTAATCTAGGCACAGTAGGTCACGTGGTTACACCTCCCAGTGACATGTGGAAGATAAGATGCACGCTTCACCCGTATTTTTTTCAAGGATGCAATCAGCTTCCATCCTCTTAACTATAAAGACTCAGTCCAGATTTGATTGGTTCCTAAGTGAATACTTATATTTAACTATTTATATCTGGAGTTATTTGTTATCAATTAATGATATGTAAGTAATACATCTATGATATAGTTTAAATAACTGAAATTACAAGAGTGAGATGAGGGAAAATGGGTTAAACTTTCCTAACGTAGATTTAAAGTAATACAAGTTAAAAATGATATAACTTTAATGGATATGCATTAAAACAATGAGGATAACTCCTCTAAGTTAAATAACTAAGGCGCCAACCAACCAAACACCGCTAAAAGAACATCATGCAATCACCCCCCTGTTTCCTGGCCGATATCAGGAATTGTCGGCTTCAGGTGCCAGGGGCAAAAGACATGTGTATAGTTAAAAATAATACACAAACATGTTTTGGCCCTATCTGGACCTTTATCAATGTGAATATGAACAAGCCGAAGCCTGGATGCCACCCCCTTACGTACTAAAACACTGTAACCTGGTAAACCAATCACAGGCCAGTTACATATACCACCCATCACAGAGCCAATGAACACTGTTATTCTGTACAACTTCATACCACTATATAAGGGCTTCATTCCATGTGGGGACTGTAAAGTGTGCCAACAAATGGTCAAAAAAAAGGTCATGGTTTATAGATTCAACAAAAAATGGAAAATTAACACACACATTAATTGTCAAAGCACTAATGTCATATATTGTATATCATGCTTGTGCGACTGCTTCTATGTAGGCATGACCAATAGGAAACTTGGCAAATGTATCACTGAACACTTAAGCCACATTCGGAATGCACACAAATATCGTGATAATGGCAAACAAATTACTAGTGTGGCCAGACATTTTCTCTATCATCATGGCGGAAATACTGGGGCTCTGAGATGCTGGGGTCTGGAAAAGGTTAAACCAGGGATTAGATGTGGTATTTGTGAACAAGTTTTGCTTCAAAAAGAAATTAATTGGATATTCAAATTTAATACAGTAATTCCACACAGAATGAATGAAGCAAACAATTTTTGTGTTTTTCTTTAACTAATAACGTGACTGTTAAACTTGTAAATATTTTAATTGTATCTTTATGGACCTGATCAGCCCATTTATTATGAATGATCCTTTATTTAAGACTAACCAGTACTTTGTTGTGATCTGGTAAAATCTATGGGCTATCAGTACCCATTACCATTGCCGCCCACCATAAGACATGCCTGTATGGTCTCATCCATTGCCAAATATTTGATACAGAATACTTACCTATTCATAACCAATTGTCAGGATACTGTTGAATCCATGATAGCCTTTTCATATCAGTAGGCAATCATTATTAACATTGAATAGGTGTGATTAAAACTCCTACGACTACAAGCTGAACTGATAGATTTTATAGTCCACACAATCATATTCCATAAGTAATTGGACAAGTATAATTCTATGTCTCTTATTGTATGAGCAATTTACACACTGATATTAATGACATACACAATGTTAGCATGGATATGTATGGGGGCAATGACCTGTCATGGTATAGAGCCGCCTACTACTTGACGTCAGCTATTCGATGAATCAATGGGCAATCGAGTTGCAATTCATCTGATGACAGCAACCTTCCAAAAATACATTATACAAGTATGTAAGAATCAGAATTACTATAAATATCGCATATTAGCGAATTAAACTAAAAAAGGTATATAACATAGAACATGTTAATAACGAGTTATGGAAGTAGTGTGAAAGGGATATGAAAAGCTGCAGCGCCGCTTGTAAGGATGATTATAAGACACCACGGATCACATATTAAACACATTATGATCACAATTCAATCTATTAATATTACACAGAGATAACCAATATCAATTACTGTTACTTCACAGAGATACCGATTAAAAAAAGGTAATAATCGTTACAACCAATAAAAATCTATCTGACCATTACACGCCTGACGCTGTACAGAATAATCAGCGTTCATTGGCTCTGTGATGGGTGGTATCTGTAACTGGCCTGTGATTGGTTTACCAGGTTACAGGGCTTTAGTATGTAAGGGGGTGGCACCTGGGCTTCGGCTTGTTCATATTCACATTGATAAAGGTCCAGATAGGGCCGAAAAACGTTAGTCTATTATTTTTAGCTATGCACATGTCTTTCACCCCTGGTACCTGAAGCCAACGATTCCTTATATCCCCCAGGAATCAGGGGGGGTGATTGCATGATGTTCTTTTAGTGGTGTTTGGTTGGTTGGCGCCTTACTTATTTAACTTAGAGGAGTTATCCTCATTGTTTTAATGCATATCCATTAAAGTTATATCATGTTTAACTTTTATTACTTTAAATCTACGTTAGGAAAGAGTGATAGTTTAACCCCTTTTCCCTCATCTCCCTCTTTGTAATTTTAGTATATTATATTAGGGGCAGCACTGGGCAAATCCATAAGCCCCTTTTCTTTATTACTAGGTCCTAGTGCCAGTATCACTCGCTACTTTTATAGTTTAAATAACAAAATTCTAAATATCACAAAAAATGAAAATATTATATCAAATATTTTCCTCCAAATGATATCTATTTGGTTTACATTTTTAAATGTATTACATTTACAAAAAAAGATCTGTAAAATAGAATGGAATCATTCTTGAATATCAATTTACATCAAAGGTACAAAAATAATTAATAATACATTAGTAACAATTACATTTTCAATTATATAAATTAAAACTAAATTTAGATGAACCATAGAATGTGATCAAGAAATCAAGACAATGGAATATGATATTTCTCATCTAAGAATTTAACTTATTCTGCCTCATTTTTAAAGGACCATTAAACACAGTAAATAAATTATATCTACCTTACTTTGAATCGAGGTTGCGCTCTGTGCACTTAATTTTTAGTTTATTCAGTTTTACCATAAACTTGTAATACAAGATTGCACGCTAATCCTAGCACGGTTCAGCGATATTGACAGTGCACCCTGTGCTCTCAATATCACTCTAACTGTAATTTAGGATATTATCAGTAGTTAATGGTGCCATTGTGGGGAAATGGAAACAAATAAAACATATATTTAATAAATCAACAGTTATGGCATGCAGAGAGAGAGCGGAGACTGACAGGAAAGAATATTGGACCAGCAGAATTAGAATGAGTGGCCTGATCAGTTTGTGAAAGCAGCTGGGCAATGTGGAGAGATTTTTTCTCTCCCGTTTTTTGTGATTGACAGCCATTATTGATAGTTAACGGTGCTAGTGTGGGTAAATGGCGATCTAATATTAAGGGAGTTATCAAGCTAAGCTTTGTTTAACTTGGTAAAATTGTGATTGTTTATGAAAAGAAAATATTAGCCAATCCTGTTTTATTGATATAGAAAGAAAATCTTAAACCGATTGGAACTGACCATATGGTAAACTAGAGTAGGTAATGCAAACATGATGTAATAAATTAGGGCATGTCATGTTTTTTTCTTTAGAATAGGGTTTTAACTACTGGGAAGTGAATAGTGAGCAGTTTATTTTTTTATTTTATTTACAGAAAATTAGTTGGTGTATAGATTCATAGATGTACTTTCTGAACATACCAGGCCTGTTTAAATGAAGGAGACAACTGTAGATTGTACTAAAAAAAATGATGCATATGAAATAATTAAACAAGTAAATGTATTTTTTTGCATGGAAAAGTTTAAGTAAAAGCTGTTTAAATTAACACTGATATGTGAAATTCTGAACCAGAAGTATAAGTACAGGCGCTATGAAAATCCTACACTCAAACGTAATTTTTTTTTAAATCCTATTGGCTGCCAGCCAATAGGATTTCAGTAGCTCTCATCCTATCGGCTGTTTTGAACAGCCAATAGGATTTCAGAAGCTCTCATCCTATTGACTGATTTGAATTTGAAGAATCAATTTCAGTGTACGACAGTGAACGTATGAAGAGGACGCTCCGCACAGGATGTCTTCGCCGTACAGGATAGCTCCGTTCCGCGCTGCTGAGATGAAGATAGAAAACGTCCCCGAGATGGATGAAGATCTCTCGCCTCGATGAAGACTTCTCGCTGCCTTGATAGAGATGGATGTCCAGACTTCAGGAGCCCTGAGTAGATATTCTGGGGTTAGTGTTAGGTATTTTTTTTTTTTTGGGTGGTAGGTTTTTTTCAGATTAGGGCTTTTAAGGGCAGTGAAAAAGAGTTAAATGCCCTTTTAAGGGGAATGCCTATACAAATGCCCCTTTATGGGCAATGGGTAGCTTAGGTTTTTTTTAGAGTTAGGTTTTTTTATTTTGGGGGGTTGGTTGGGTGGTGGGTTTTACTTTGGGGGGACTTTGTATTTTTTGCCAGGTAAAAGAGCTGTTTAACTTTGGGCAATGCCCTACAAAAGGCCCTTTAAAGGGCTATTGGTAGTTTATTGTAGTTTAGGGGGTGTTTTTATTTTGGGGGGGGATTTTTTATTTTTATAGGGCTATTAGATTAGGTGTAATTGTTTTTATTTTTGATAATTTAGTTTATTATTTTTTGTAATCTTAGAGTTTTTTATTTTTCGTAATTTAGTGTTTATTATTTTTTGTAATTTTAGATTTTTTAAATTTTTTCGTAGTGTTAGGTTTTTTAAATTTGTAATTTAGATTTTTTTAATTGGTAGTTTTTTTTAATTTTATTAGAATAGTTATGTTAGGTTAATTTATAGTTTAAACTTAGTTTTTTTTATTTCAAGATAGTTATATTGTAATTTTAATTTAAAGTTAGGTGGGTGTTAGGTATAGGGGTTAATAGTTTAATTTAGTGTTTTGTGATGTGGGGGGCAGCGGTTTAGGGGTTAATAGGTTTATTTAGGTGTCGGCGATGTTGGAGAACGCCGGAATAGGGGTTAATAATTATATTGAGTGTCTGCAATGTCGGGGAGTGGCGGATTAGGGGTCAATAACTTTTATTAGTGTCGGCGATGTTGGGGAGCAGCGGAATAGGGGTTAATATGTTTTATTAGTGTCGGCGATGTTGGGGAGCGGCAGATTAGGGGTATTTAGACTAGGGGTTTATGTTAGGGTGTTAGGTTTAAATGTAACTTTCTTTTCCCTATAGACAACAATGGGGTTGCGTTACGGCGATTTCTCATTCCGCACTTCAGGTGTTAGTTTTTTTTCTAACACTTTCTCCCCATTGTTGTCTATGGGGGAAAGCGTGCATGAGCATGTAAACTCAGCCCTTGGCTTTTGTGCGGTATGGAGCTTAACGCACCATAACGCACAGCACAAGGAGGCTTTTCAGTAACTTGTAATGGCAGTGCTATGGAGAGTGCAATAGCGCAGTTTTTTTTGGCATTAGTTTCGGACCCTGATTAGCGCAAAACTCGAAATCTAGGTGATAGTCTTCTTTAAAAATGAATTAACAATAAAACAAGCATAACATTGGTTTCCCAACTATTTTATCCTCTCAATTCAGGGGCTATACTCAAATTCCTTTGTGAGGGATCGTTTATGTAAATGAGATTGCAAAAGAGATTTTCTGGAAGGGGCGTATTGCCATTTTGAAGATGTTATTGCTTCCCAAAGCTCTATACTTGTTTAGATGTATCCCTATCTCTGCTCCTCTAAAAGTAGTAAAGTAGCCGCACTAGCTGTTTGTTAATTTTGCATGGCAGGAGAAAAAGCCTAGGGTAGCCCACAAGATCCTTCAATGTCGACATTCCTGAGGTGGTATAGCATTTGCCTATATTTATCTCTACCATGCTGCCTGGAACAACAACCATAAGATTCCATTCTGGTACAAGGTGGAGGAAGCATCATTCCTAAGGGGACTTCACCTAGAAGAGTTACTGTGTATTCCTGAGCATTGATATTCTGCATTTCAAATCTCTAATGAGATCATCTTAATGTCCTGGTCTGAAGGTCACTTAGACACCATAAAAAAGTAAATGGTTATATCAGTAGGAGAGTTGGAGAAATCTGTCAACTCTACAAGAAGGGTGCTCCATTGCACAACTGTGTTGGAGTCATACTATAAGCTCTTGCTGAAATGGTACCTTACACCACTTAGTGTATCTAAAACATTCCTGACAAACTCATCCCAGTACTAGAGACAGTATGGAGAGGTCGGCTCTGACCTGCATATATGGTAAGCTTGCCCAAAAATGTCCCAACTTTGGCAAGATGTTCTCTTACTCTGCAATTCCTAAGGCAAAACTGCTGCAGAAACTCCAAGCAGTACTCCTTTACATGTTGAGGTTGACAAGCTGCCTAAATTGCAGAGGATTGTGGTGATCTCTGTGTATGCTTCTTCTAAGATTTGTATTTCTAGACAGTGGAATTAATTGGACCTTTAGAGCCATTAAGAGAGGCACCCTCTATGGATGACATTAACTTTCTATTTTTATTTCCCTTGCATTCCACTGTATTAGCTTGATTTGCAAAATGACTTTGATGTATCAAAATGTTTATTGGTGATTTCTCCTTCACATTTGTTTCCAACAAGGTCAATTTAAACTACAGTATGTACTAGCTAGATCTATTACTTTTGTTAGTTTTGTAAAAGATATATAAAAATAAGTGTTTAGATTTGATTTATGTCAATTTAATTGATATGGCCTGAAGCCTATGCCTGTTTAGCAATTGGCATATATATAAAAATGTTTCACAAAACACATGTAAAAAGAAAATAAATTTGGACATTCATTTTAAAAGGGTTAAAAAGTGATATGGTATATGGCAAGGTGTATGACTGTGAAGGGCTCTAAAGTATGTATGTGTGTATATATATATATATATATATATATATATATATATATTTGTATATATCTGTACATTCAGTATATATCTATATTCATATAGATATATAGGTATAGATATATACTTTTTTTTTTTTTAAATAATTTTTTTATTGTGGTTGTAAATACAGTACAGCAGACAAGCGGTATTACAACAATCAGAAAGATATGTATAGGAAAGGACATAACAATCTCTTTAACCATAGCATATAATCAAATCTATTACTTCACCAGGATACTAAGCATATTGTAGAACAACCTCATATTTTATACATTTTAACCAAGAAACACATATAAATCAGATGATCACAGACCTGTAGTAATGTATATTAAACATACGATCTATATGTGAATTCAAAGAAATCTTAATAGGAACTCAAAGTGATGTGATATACAAACAACATGCTGTGGCTCGCAATAAAGAAGAGCTAAAAAGTGTAAATTAAATCATAGGAAAGCGACCTAAATCTGGGTAACTAGTTGGGGGGGGTTATAAAGTTTGGTATGTTTTGAGAGAAACCGTGCTATAGGACCCTTAACATCACTCCCTAGTAGTGATGTCCCGAATAGTTCACCGGCGAATAGTTCCCGTGAACATAGCTTGTTCGCGTTCACCGCGGTGGGCGAACATATGCGATGTTCGGTCCGCCCCCTATTCGTCATCATTGAGTAAACTTTGACCCTGTACCTCACAGTCAGCAGACACATTCCAGCCAATCAGCAGCAGACCCTCCCACCTCCTGGACAGCATCCATTTTAGATTAATTCGGAATCTGCATTCTTAGTGAGAGGAGGGACAGTGTAGCTGCTGCTGATTTAATAGGGAAATCGATAGCTAGGCTAGTGTATTCAGTGTCCACTACAGTCCCGAAGGACTCATCTGATCTCTGCTGTAAGGACAGCACCCCAAAAAGCCCTTTTTAGGGCTAGAACATCAGTCTGCTTCTTTTTTTTTTTCCTGTGTAATCTAATTGCAGTTGCCTGCCAGCGTGTGTGTCAGGCTCACAGCGTATACTGTGCCCACTTGCCCAGTGCCACCACTCATATCTGGTGTAACAGTAGTGTACATTTAAAAAAACAACGGGATCGTGGACGGAGATGTCCGGGGGCGCGCACGGACATGCGCGCGTGCACGGCAGGCAACTGCAATTAGATTACAGACAGCTGCCAGTACCCAAGATGGCCGCCAATAAGGCAGATGGGGAGGGTTAAAGAGCTGTTTTGGGGGGGATCAGGGAGGTTGGGGGCTAAGGGGGGATGCTACACCACAGCATATGTAAATATGCTAAAAAAATACAAATTTAAAAACCTTTTATTTTAGTACTGGCAGACTTTCTGCCAGTACTTAAGATGGCGGGGACAATTGTGGGGTGGGGGAGGGAAGGGAGCTGTTTGGGAGGGATCAGGGGGTCTGATGTGTCAGGTGGGAGGCTGATATCTACACTAAAGCTAAAATTAACCCTACAAGCTCCCTACAAACTACCTAATTAACCCCTTCACTGCTAGCCATAATACACGTGTGATGCGCAGCAGCATTTAGCGGCCTTCTAATTACCAGAAATCAACGCCAAAGTCATATATGTCTGCTATTTCTGAACAAAGGGGATCCCAGAGAAGAATTTACAACCATTTGTGCCATAATTGCACAAGCTGTTTGTAAATAATTTCAGTGAGAAACCTAAAATTGCGAAAAATTTAAGTTTTTTTTAAATTTGATCGCATTTGGCGGTGAAATGGTGGCATTAAATATACCGAAATGGGCCTAGATCAATACTTTGGGTTGTCTACTACACTACACTTAAGCTAAAATTAACTCTACAAGCTCCCTACATGCTCCCTAATTAACCCCTTCACTGCTTGGCATAAAACACGTGTGGTGCGCAGTGGCATTTAGCAGCCTTCTAATTACCAAAAAGCAACGCCAAAACCATATAAGTCTGCTATTTCTGAACAAAGGGGATCCCAGAGAAGCATTTACAACTATTTATGCCATAATTGCATAAGTTGTTTGTAAATAATTTCTGTGAGAAACCTAAAGTTTGTGAAAAAGTGAACAATTTTTTTTTATTTGATCGCATTTGGCGGTGAAATGGTGGCATGAAATATACCAAAATGGGCCTAGATCAATACTTTGGGATGTCTTCTAAAAAAATATATATACATGTCAAGGGATATTCAGGTATTCCTGACAGATATCAGGGTTCCAATGTAACTAGCGCTCATTTTGATAAAAAGTGGTTTTGAAATAGCAAAGTGCTTCTTGTATTTATTTCCCTATAACTTGCAAAAAAAGCAAAGAACATGTTAACATTGGGTATTTCTAAACTCAGGACAAAATTTAGAAACTATTTAGCATGGTTGTTTTTTGGTGGTTGTAGATGTGTAACAGATTTTGGGGGTCAAAGTTCGAAAAAGTGTG
Source organism: Bombina bombina (assembly GCF_027579735.1). Lineage (NCBI taxonomy): Eukaryota > Metazoa > Chordata > Amphibia > Anura > Bombinatoridae > Bombina > Bombina bombina. The sequence goes on along the minus strand of NC_069503.1, from coordinate 632,034,396 downwards.
TTTTTTTCCATTTTTTCCTCATATTTTATAATATTTTTAATAATAAATTATAAGATATGATGAAAGTAATGGTATCTTTAGAAAGTCCATTTAGTGGCAAGAAAAACGGTATATAATATGTGTGGGTACAGTAAATGAGTAAGAGGAAAATTACAGCTAAACACAAACACCGCAGAAATGTAAAAATAGCCCTGGTCCTTAAGGGAAAGAAATTGAAAAATGGCCTTGGTCCTTAAGGGGTTAAAAAAAAATCTAGAAATTTGACTGTGAAATAATAGCAGTCAGTTTCCTTCATGCATGTGCGTTTCAGGGCCTGCCAGGGCGCAGTGTCACACCAGTGCAACTCATATCTGGTGTAACAGTAGTGTACATTAAAATAAAAATACAATTTTGACTGTAATAGATTGAATAGCAGTTAGTTGTCTGCAAGCGTGTGTGTCAGGCCTACAGCGTCTATTCTGCCAACTTCTGCCAGTACACAGTGCCACTCATATCTGTTGTCACAGTAGCTTGCACGCATAGTACCCCTAATCGAAAAAAAAATGACAGGCAGAGGCAGGCCACCCAGCAGGGGCAGTCGTGGTCATGGTGCTGTGATTCCCTTTGGCCCTAGAATAATGCCAAGTGTTCAGAGGCCACGTACCCTGAACTCGAAAAGTTCTGAGGACATAGTTGACTGGCTAACACAGGCACCTCTCAAGTTACCAGTCGCCCGCCTGCTGCCACCACCAACACTAGCACCACAGCCGCTTCACTTGATCTGTCAGAGGAGTTATTTACACATCAGTTGGAATAAATGAGTGATGTGAAACCATTATTGCCAGAGGATGTAGATAACAGGGATATGTCTCAGTCAGGCAGCATTACACACATGGACGTACGGTGTGATGATGATGATGTTGTACCCGCTGCGGGAGTTTGGTCTGTCACTGTGAAGCGGGCGTAACCCTTACACTACCTGATCGATACAACATCATACCTGATGTTTTAAAGCACGTTATTCCAAACAATTTAGGAATGTTAGGTGATTTGTGCCCTTTATGGATTAAAACCAGACTCTGCATCAACTATGTAATTTTCCATGGGAGTTTTGCCATGGATCCCCCTCTGGCATGCCACAGTCCAGGTGTTCGTCCCCTTGAAACAACTTTTCCATCACTATTGTGGCCAGAAAGAGTCCCTGTGTGTTTTAAAATTCGCCTGCCTATTGAAGTCTATGGCGATTCGCCCAGTTCGCCCGTTCGCGAACATTTGCGGAAGTTCGCGTTTGCCATTCGCGAACGGAAAATTTTATGTTCGCAACATGACTACTCCCTAGTGTCAGGGTTCTATATGTGGGAAAAGGGGGAGGGGGGCTGAGATCAATCTTGTAACGTACCAAGGCTCCACCTAAATTCTGGTGGCATTAAGAACCTTAATTAGCCCTATTTAGCATAGTGGGATATATCAAGGGAACATCAGTTTTGCAAGATTTCCATCTTCAACTAATCAACTACTGCTGATCTTAATAACAGCTGGCAACTTACCCTAATGCTATTTTTAAACTAGGAGTCAAAACATTCAATACCTAAAAAATACACAATATAAAATGAATAACAGAAGAAGAAATGCAAATTCCAAATCAGAGTAGACCCATTATAGTGGTACACCTGTTTCCGTAACAGCGAGGTATAACATAAACTGCATGAGTGCTGCGCAATCATATATATATCGGTGTAAGGGAGAATAAATCTTATTGGCTGGGTGTGGGCCCTACACCCATCAACAGAAGAACCATGAGGAAACTCAAGTGTCCATAACCAAAGTGAGAATAATATAATGAGCGCTGTGAATATTAATACCCAACTAAGAGTGTGGAGGTGCACCTAGTATTTTACTGCTTGGAGTACATTGTCAAACCACTTTTATCTCTAATTGGATAAATAGAGCAAATGGGTATATTAAAGTAGTGTTGTTGTCAACGGCAAGCACTGTTTATGATAATATTGCTAAAATTGCTAAAATTGTGAGGGCAAATGGAGGTGTGCTGACATGGAAAGAAGCGCAGTATAAAAATAAGTGACCAACCTAAAGCCTGTGAGAGACTAATCTGTAAAACTCCCAATTAAAGATATTGCAACTAAGTTAACCTCACTAAACGATAGCTTAATCTTTAATGTGCAAAAGTGCCTTAAGCAACGGTGGCTATTACAGCCCACGAGGTATAAACAACAAGGAGCAAGGACGATATGTTATTGGCTATAGGGCTTCAGAACTACAGATCCTCATAAGAAGCCAACAAACAGATATCTTAGAAGTAAAATATACACACACTTGGGATTCTATGACCTGTATATCTCCTGCTCAACAGTCGACCTAAAACAGTATGAGAAACAAAAAATGCAGGACAATAAGGGAAACATAGCAAACAGTAAAAAACACTATGTGAGTCTGTATTCCTGCTAGTCTCAGATATATAACTAGCCCACTCCTGTTTTCACAGAAAACATGGAACTCTCCTCAATCTCCAGGACGAGCCAGATAAAGCGCTCCTCTGTCAGGCTTTGCATCTGAAGAGAATGAGCCTCGGGGGGGGGGGGGAAATAACTGCTTGGCAAGCTGAAATCTGTGCATATAGCTGCGCTTAGCAAGGGAAAGCCGGTAAATCCACAGTCACTGTGTCCCAAATATACCCCATCTCCCGACCTCAAGGATGACAGCACCTTCATGAAACACGCCACCTCCGGGCTCCATATGTTGTTGTAGCGCAGGGAGTAAGGAGTGGTTTGGGGATAATCGCCCTGCAGTCCAGCCAGAGAATACTTGTGGGGTAGGATAGGGTCAGCCTTAACATGTTGTCTTATCGCTTCTGGTGCAATATGTGATTTTCTCTCGGTAGCTAGTATAGAAGACAGCGTGGCGAGCTCGCAATCGTTAGGATATTTCATGTATATTTGTACTTCACAGGCATCTAACTCCAGCCACAAGTCTCTAGTTTCCCTTTTAGATAGTGAAGTCTTGTTTTGTGATGTGTCCCCACTTTGCGCTAATTCGCTTGAAAGCACATCACCCGGCTTCACCTAGGACACTCCTGGGTCATCCTCAGCAGCTGAATCTAGAGCGGACTGCAAAGTCTCCACAAAGGATGACTGATAAGTCTGCAAAAGAACCTTAATTGCGTCTAATATGCAAAGAGCAGATACCATGGTGGTCATGGGGGCTATAATGCAGCTGTGGTTTGCCACTGCATGCAGTTCAAAGATAGCCGCCCTCACAAGGCCTCAACTAAAAGCGCCACAAGATTAGGTGGAATTGCTTGACTCAGCGATGTCCCCAAATCGCCAGGTTTCTTATTCAAGGACTGTGGGTTGGTAGTCACCATGTAACCATCAATTAGGCTGAGCTGAATGGCCAATTATATTGAAAATGATATTTATAGCCGGAGCTATAGCTGCATGCGACTGTTCAGACTCAGAGCTAGCTCCACCATAGATATATACTTTACAAAAAATATACAGGTTTATAGAAATATTTATTTAAAAATAAAAACAATATTTTCTTCTAAGTGAAGAACATAGGAATTTAACCTAACACAACTTCGGCTTTAGCGCAGTTGGTCTAGCTCAGTTTTGGGTTAGAGTGCGAGTGATAGAAAAAAGAAAGCTTTCTTTGGCATGCCCTATAAAATTCTACAGGGAGATGGAATTAGCACAGTTATAACATCAAAAGTCCAGAAATTTAGCATGCTTGAGTCTTTTGCTCTCATGCTTTTTACTTTCAACTTGTAATACCATCGCTAACATGAGAACTCTATTGATTTACCTTGAATGGAAGTGGTGAAGCAGGTGGTCCTTCATAAACTCTGGAGGGTGATCCAGGAGTCTGGAATTTTGGGGAGTAAAGTGGGATTATCTGCAGCCCAAGAATGACATAAAGGTGTTCCAGTGGCCTTTATAATTCAAGTTGGTTCTGTGTCAGCTATTTTACATAGTTAGTGATCATGAGTGATAAAAATGTATCGCTCCACTTTTAATCTAGGCACAGTAGGTCACGTGGTTACACCTCCCAGTGACATGTGGAAGATAAGATGCACGCTTCACCCGTATTTTTTTCAAGGATGCAATCAGCTTCCATCCTCTTAACTATAAAGACTCAGTCCAGATTTGATTGGTTCCTAAGTGAATACTTATATTTAACTATTTATATCTGGAGTTATTTGTTATCAATTAATGATATGTAAGTAATACATCTATGATATAGTTTAAATAACTGAAATTACAAGAGTGAGATGAGGGAAAATGGGTTAAACTTTCCTAACGTAGATTTAAAGTAATACAAGTTAAAAATGATATAACTTTAATGGATATGCATTAAAACAATGAGGATAACTCCTCTAAGTTAAATAACTAAGGCGCCAACCAACCAAACACCGCTAAAAGAACATCATGCAATCACCCCCCTGTTTCCTGGCCGATATCAGGAATTGTCGGCTTCAGGTGCCAGGGGCAAAAGACATGTGTATAGTTAAAAATAATACACAAACATGTTTTGGCCCTATCTGGACCTTTATCAATGTGAATATGAACAAGCCGAAGCCTGGATGCCACCCCCTTACGTACTAAAACACTGTAACCTGGTAAACCAATCACAGGCCAGTTACATATACCACCCATCACAGAGCCAATGAACACTGTTATTCTGTACAACTTCATACCACTATATAAGGGCTTCATTCCATGTGGGGACTGTAAAGTGTGCCAACAAATGGTCAAAAAAAAGGTCATGGTTTATAGATTCAACAAAAAATGGAAAATTAACACACACATTAATTGTCAAAGCACTAATGTCATATATTGTATATCATGCTTGTGCGACTGCTTCTATGTAGGCATGACCAATAGGAAACTTGGCAAATGTATCACTGAACACTTAAGCCACATTCGGAATGCACACAAATATCGTGATAATGGCAAACAAATTACTAGTGTGGCCAGACATTTTCTCTATCATCATGGCGGAAATACTGGGGCTCTGAGATGCTGGGGTCTGGAAAAGGTTAAACCAGGGATTAGATGTGGTATTTGTGAACAAGTTTTGCTTCAAAAAGAAATTAATTGGATATTCAAATTTAATACAGTAATTCCACACAGAATGAATGAAGCAAACAATTTTTGTGTTTTTCTTTAACTAATAACGTGACTGTTAAACTTGTAAATATTTTAATTGTATCTTTATGGACCTGATCAGCCCATTTATTATGAATGATCCTTTATTTAAGACTAATCAGTACTTTGTTGTGATCTGGTAAAGTCTATGGGCTATCAGTACCCATTACCATTGCCGCCCACCATAAGACATGCCTGTATGGTCTCATCCATTGCCAAATATTTGATACAGAATACTTACCTATTCATAACCAATTGTCAGGATACTGTTGAATCCATGATAGCCTTTTCATATCAGTAGGCAATCATTATTAACATTGAATAGGTGTGATTAAAACTCCTACGACTACAAGCTGAACTGATAGATTTTATAGTCCACACAATCATATTCCATAAGTAATTGGACAAGTATAATTCTATGTCTCTTATTGTATGAGCAATTTACACACTGATATTAATGACATACACAATGTTAGCATGGATATGTATGGGGGCAATGACCTGTCATGGTATAGAGCCGCCTACTACTTGACGTCAGCTATTCGATGAATCAATGGGCAATCGAGTTGCAATTCATCTGATGACAGCAACCTTCCAAAAATACATTATACAAGTATGTAAGAATCAGAATTACTATAAATATCGCATATTAGCGAATTAAACTAAAAAAGGTATATAACATAGAACATGTTAATAACGAGTTATGGAAGTAGTGTGAAAGGGATATGAAAAGCTGCAGCGCCGCTTGTAAGGATGATTATAAGACACCACGGATCACATATTAAACACATTATGATCACAATTCAATCTATTAATATTACACAGAGATAACCAATATCAATTACTGTTACTTCACAGAGATACCGATTAAAAAAAGGTAATAATCGTTACAACCAATAAAAATCTATCTGACCATTACACGCCTGACGCTGTACAGAATAATCAGCGTTGATTGGCTCTGTGATGGGTGGTATCTGTAACTGGCCTGTGATTGGTTTACCAGGTTACAGGGCTTTAGTATGTAAGGGGGTGGCACCTGGGCTTCGGCTTGTTCATATTCACATTGATAAAGGTCCAGATAGGGCCGAAAAATGTTAGTCTATTATTTTTAGCTATGCACATGTCTTTCACCCCTGGTACCTGAAGCCAACGATTCCTTATATCCCCCAGGAATCAGGGGGGGTGATTGCATGATGTTCTTTTAGTGGTGTTTGGTTGGTTGGCGCCTTACTTATTTAACTTAGAGGAGTTATCCTCATTGTTTTAATGCATATCCATTAAAGTTATATCATGTTTAACTTTTATTACTTTAAATCTACGTTAGGAAAGAGTGATAGTTTAACCCCTTTTCCCTCATCTCCCTCTTTGTAATTTTAGTATATTATATTAGGGGCAGCACTGGGCAAATCCATAAGCCCCTTTTCTTTATTACTAGGTCCTAGTGCCAGTATCACTCGCTACTTTTATAGTTTAAATAACAAAATTCTAAATATCACAAAAAATGAAAATATTATATCAAATATTTTCCTCCAAATGATATCTATTTGGTTTACATTTTTAAATGTATTACATTTACAAAAAAAGATCTGTAAAATAGAATGGAATCATTCTTGAATATCAATTTACATCAAAGGTACAAAAATAATTAATAATACATTAGTAACAATTACATTTTCAATTATATAAATTAAAACTAAATTTAGATGAACCATAGAATGTGATCAAGAAATCAAGACAATGGAATATGATATTTCTCATCTAAGAATTTAACTTATTCTGCCTCATTTTTAAAGGACCATTAAACACAGTGGAATTACATAATCCGCAAATGCATAATACAAGTACTGTACAATACAACAATTTCTCTGAATTTCAAATTATCATTAGATTTTTTCTGTGAAATGTCATATTATTTCCATTTCCCTGCCCACTGTATCATGTGACAGCCATCAGCCAATTATAGGCTCATATACACTGTGAACTCTTGCACATTCTAAGTAGATGTTAGTGCATTAGAAATTAGTGTATATAAAAGACAAAGCACAATAATAATGGAAGTAAATTGGAAATTTGTTAAAAATTTGTATGATCTATATCCGTGTTTCTCAACACCCGGGCCAACTACCCTGCTGGTGGGCCATGACCTGACAAACCCCCACTGCTCACTCTGACAGGGCCGCGCTCCACTCATCTCAAATATCAGACAGGACTATCAGTATGCAATTGTGAATGACAGCTTGTGTACTGTGCGCATGTAGCGGTGGTTCAGTGTAAGCATGACATGAAGATCCCACCAATACCAATGAAGTTTGCATTTAAGCTATACCGACCCACGGGTACCAATGCATTTATATTTATATATAATGCACTGTGCAAAAGTCTTAGGCCACCATTAGATTTGTTGTTTTAGCAAAGTTTTAATGACCATACATATTTATTTTTAGACAGAAAACAGGAATCGCAACAGTGGTGTAAAAGATAACGGAGAGAGAGTTATGCAGGTAAAAATCGTAATTTATTACATATCCAAATCGTACATAAAATTACAGGCACAGCAAACAAACCCCGCTGACGCGTTTCCCGCTTCACAAGCGGTTCATCAGAGCTGGGAAAAAAAGTGTTACAAACAGCTGTTAAATCTCAGGTAACAAAGTTGAATAGCCAATCAGCAAACAAAGATCTCGCCTTCGATTTAACCTATTACACTCCACAAGATTGTAAGTATTAGCTAACTTTAACAACAGAAAGAAAATGTTACAAAATCTCTATTTACATCATAACAATATACGCTAAAACTAAATAAAGCACTTTTTCTAAAATGAGTTTAATCAAAGTTTAGAATATCGGAACTCTAACACTAAGAAGTTATATAACTACTGCTACACTGAAATACCATGTCTCCACAAAAAAGTAGCCAGATGAATATAAAAGTCAAATGCAAACCATATAATATTACGGCAATTATAGGTACATGATACAATGTTGCAACTTAATCAAAGGAGAAAAACACATAGAACGAATATGGAACTTGATTATAATCAACCAGTAAAAACTATTGATGTACTATGGGGACAGTTAAATAGTTAAGGTTTAGGCATCAATGAACAATTTAATATCACTTATTTTATTCATCCCTAATGGAGAACCTGTTTTAAGATTATAAATCCAATAGATTTCTCTTTTACTGAGGATTTTATATCTGTCCCCACCTCTAGTATTTGTTTTAACCTGTTCAATACCTTGAAACCGGAAGTACCTGAATTTATCAACATGCTCAAAAAAGTGCTTAGCCACTGGGGTTTTTGGTACCTCTGCCTCTAGGGACAAAAGATGTTCCCTAATTCTGTCCTTTAGGCCCCTAGAGGTGAGTCCCACATATTGAAAATTACAGTGTAGACAGGTGATAAGGTAAATTACAAAATTGGAGTTACAATTGATACGTCCCCTGATGTTATATATTTTATTAGTATTAGTAGAGCGGAAGGTATCTCCAACCAAAGCAAAATCGCAAATCTTGCACGGCCTTACACCACATTTATAAAAACCACATTTCTTAGAGAGCCAATTTCCAGTTTTACCTGACAATACTGCAGTGTTAATATTGGAGTAAGAGTTTAAGTTCTTGTTAATTTTATCTCTTATAGTATCAGATCTATAAGAGATAAACTTACAATTTTTTGATAATAACTTAAGATCTTCATCCATTTCCAAAAGGGGTAACCTTCTCTTAATGATATCACATATAGCATCATATTGATTGCTAAATTTAGTTATAAAATTAACACTATTGCTACACTGATTTCCAGCATCTAATTTTTGTTTCTGTTTATCTTTAAGTAACTTTCTTCTATCAAAGCTAGAAACTAAAGTAGCAATTTCATTTAGGTCCCCTAAATTGTAACCTCTATCCACCAAACGTGAAGTCAAATCTCTAGCATGTTTCCAATACATGTCCAATGAGCTACAATTGCGCATCAGCCTAATGTATTGTCCCTTAGGGATCCCCTTTTTCAGATGTTTAGGATGTAATGAATCAGCTCTGAGAATGGTATTCCCAGAGGTCTCTTTTCTATACACTTCAGTGAGAATAGATTAATCATTATGTCCTATAAGTACATCCAAATAAGGTATACTATCACTGGAGACATTATAGGTAAAACTGAGGTTATTATCATTCATATTGAGATTATCAACAAAATTCTTTAGATTATTCATGTCACCTCCCCAAATCAACAAAATATCATCGATATACCTAGTATATAGCTTAATATTATCCTTATAGAGGTTCTCATGGCCAAAGATTTTCCTTGTTTCAAAATCTGCTAGATATAAATTGGCATACGAGGGGGCAAATTTTGCCCCCATCGCTGTCCCTCTAAGTTGCAGGTAAAACTCACCATTATACATAAAGTAATTATGATGTAGTAAGAATGATATGGCTTCTAATAAGAATTCAATCAATCTATCATCATATCCAGAGTATCTGACAAGCATTCTTTGTATAGCACTTAATCCCTGCTCATGCGGTATGCATGAATATAAAGAAACTGCATCTATTGTAGAAAAGGTATACCCCTTTTTCCATTCAAACTGCTCAATAGACCTGAGTAGATGTTTAGTATCTCTCAGAAATCCAGGTAGCGATTGAACTATTGGCTGCAACTGTGCGTCTACCCATTGGCCCAGTCTTTCCCCCAGAGAGCCAATAGCCGAAATTATTGGTCTCCCTGGGGGATTGACTAAGGACTTATGTACTTTGGGTAAATACTTAAACATAGGTATTCTAGGATGTTCAACAAAGATTGAATCAGCTATTTTGTTGGTAAACACAGCATTCTCTATTCCTTGATCTAATAAATGTTCAAGTTCCTTCTGGAATTTTATGGTGGGATTAAAGGTAAGCTTTTTATAAGTTTCAACATCCCCCAACTGGCGATATACTTCCTTATTATAGTCTGCCTTATCTAACACAACTACTGACCCCCCTTTATCTGAGTTGACTATCATCAGGTCAGAAATGGTACTCAATTGATTCAAAGCAAAAATTTCTTTTTTATTCAAGTTACTATACTTAGATGTATTTTTAGTAATATCATTACTCTGTTTCATAGAAAGTTCTACTAGATCTTGTTCAAGAATTGAATGAAACAACTCAATCACATCATTGCGTGCCTGTACTGGATAAAAAGTAGTAGACTTAGGTTTCAACATCGCTTGTTGTTTAGAAACAACTCCAGAACAAGATCCAGCACTTTGTAACTCACAGAGAGTTACAACATCACACAATTCTTTAAAGTTACAATTGTCACTAATGGCAATTGTGTCTCTCATGTCATCATCAGTATTATCCTGAGTTTCAACACTAGCACTAAAATGCTTTTTCAAAGTTATTTTGCGTATGAACTTATTAATGTCCAGTATGGTATCAAATAAACTGAAATCTCGTGCAGGAGAGAAACCCAGTCCCTTAGATAGTAAAGATTTCTCATAAGGCCCCAAGTTCTTGGAAGACAAATTAATTATTTGGTGTTCTTATTGCTGTTTTTTCTCCATTGTGCTCTTCGACTCGGATACCTGGGTACACTCTGAATAGCTTCTGCCTCTCCCACGGATACTGTTGTCTCCTTCTCCTTTTTTGAATGATCTATTTGCAACTTTCCGTTTTTTGGCCTTGCTCCCAAATCACTTCCTTTAGTTACTGTAGCTTTAACTAGGGTCGAAGTAGTAGGCAGAGATTCAGTCACTATTGAGGGTGTTGACACTGAAGTAGAGGCATTACTAGAATCACTGTAACCTGTTGCACTCTCAAATCTAGAGAAGGTCACTTTACGTTGGTTTTTATTTTTGTTTTTATTTTTATTATTGCTCTTTTGTTTGTTCCTTTGTGATTGTCTATCCATACTCCAGCTGTAGACTATCCCAAGTTCATAATCTTTGGTATCCCTCTCATATTTCTTGTATTTGTTGTCAGATAATTCTGTACTTAATTTTTCTAGAGTGTCATCAAGTTGTTTTTGAAAAGGCAACATTCTCTCATCATCTTTGAAATTCTCTAGATCTTTATTCAAATTTTCAATCTCCATTAATATGGCTTCTCTTTGCTCTTTTTTAAACTTAACAAGTTTCTCCATAAGAATCAGAGAACAATCTGACAGAGATTGATTCCAATCTTGCATGAACTCAGGGAATTCTTTATGAAATGCTGGAAATTTTTTCATTCTTAAGCCTCGCGGTATTTTTTTCTCCTCCAGATAGCATTCTAAAAATTCTATATCCCACCACAACTTCAGTTCCTTAATGTGTATTTTCTCCTTATTTGAAAAAAGAGTTCCTAATTCTACTTTGTTTTAACCACTGTTGCGATTCCTGTTTTCTGTCTAAGACTTTGTAAATAGGGGTTTGGAGAGCCCCAGCAACAGTGGCAGTATACACATCCTAATCGGAATTACACTGATATTCTGGGAGACCTGGATTTAAGCTCTATTGCATACTAATGCCCGGTGGTTACATTATTGCACTGAAGTTTGCAACAGGAGACCAGGAGATTGTTCCACATCGAGAGAGCTTTTTACTGGGTGAGTCTTCATTTGCAAGTTATATTCACTTGGATTGTATACAGTTTATAAGGTGTCATCCGCATTAGTGGGACTCTGGGATAGAGTCGGTTACACCTTTTTGTACTTTCAATTTACATTAAGTATACAGCATTTATACTGAGCGGTCTTTTTTTCTATGAACAATATTTGAATTTTTGTTCTCCAACGGAGACTGGTTTCAGTGTATCTTTGCAATCACACTTCCAAGTATTTAACACTTTAAAATGGCTGCAGCAATTGATACAGCTCAGAGAGAGAGATTTGTAAAATTATTTAAAGGCACAGCAATTAGTGAAAACAAAGTAGAATTAGGAACTCTTTTTTCAAATAAGGAGAAAATACACATTAAGGAACTGAAGTTGTGGTAGGATATAGAATTTTTAGAATGCTATCTGGAGGAGAAAAAAATACCGCGAGGCTTAAGAATGAAAAAATTTCCAGCATTTCATAAAGAATTCCCTGAGTTCATGCAAGATTGGAATCAATCTCTGTCAGATTGTTCTCTGATTCTTATGGAGAAACTTGTTAAGTTTAAAAAAGAGCAAAGAGAAGCCATATTAATGGAGATTGAAAATTTGAATAAAGATCTAGAGAATTTCAAAGATGATGAGAGAATGTTGCCTTTTCAAAAACAACTTGATGACACTCTAGAAAAATTAAGTACAGAATTATCTGACAACAAATACAAGAAATATGAGAGGGATACCAAAGATTATGAACTTGGGATAGTCTACAGCTGGAGTATGGATAGAAAATCACAAAGGAACAAACAAAAGAGCAATAATAAAAATAAAAACAAAAATAAAAACCAACGTAAAGTGACCTTCTCTAGTTTTGAGAGTGCAACAGGTTACAGTGATTCTAGAAATGCCTCTACTTCAGTGTCAACACCCTCAATAGTGACTGAATCTCTGCCTACTACTTCGACACCAGTTAAAGCGACAGTAACTAAAGGAAGTGATTTGGGAGCAAGGCCAAAAAACGGAAAGTTGCAAATAGATCATTCAAAAAAGGAGGAGACAACAGTATCCGTGGGAGAGGCAGAAGCTATTCAGAGTGTACCCAGGTATCCGAGTCAAAGAGCACAATGGAGAAAAAACAGCAACAAGAACACCAAATAATTAATTTGTCTTCCAAGAACTTGGGCCTTATGAGAAATCTTTACTATCTAAGGGACTGGGTTTCTCTCCTGCACGAGATTTCAGATTATTTGATACCATACTGGACATTAATAAGTTCATACGCAAAATAACTTTGAAAAAGCATTTTAGTGCTAGTGCTGAAACTCAGGATAATACTGATGATGACACGATTGCCATTAGTGACAATTGTAACTTTAAAGAATTGTGTGATGTTGTAACTCTCTGTGAGTTACAAAGTGCTGGATCTTGTTCTGGAGTTGTTTCTAAACAACAAGCGATGTTGAAACCTAAGTCTACTACTTTTTATCCAGTACAGGCACGCAATGATGTGATTGAGTTGTTTCATTCAATTCTTGAACAAGATCTAGTAGAACTTTCTATGAAACAGAGTAATGATATTACTAAAAATACATCTAAGTATAGTAACTTGAATAAAAAAGAAATTTTTGCTTTGAATCAATTGAGTACCAATCCTGACCTGATGATAGTCAACTCAGATAAAGGGGGGTCAATAGTTGTGTTAGATAAGGCAGACTATAATAAGGAAGTATATCGCCAGTTGGGGGATGTTGAAACTTATAAAAAGCTTACCTTTAATCCCACCATAAAATTACAGAAGTAACTTGAACATTTATTAGATCAAGGAATAGAGAATGCTGTGTTTACCAACAAAATAGCTGATTCAATCTTTGTTGAACATCCTAGAATACCTATGTTTAAGTATTTACCCAAAGTACATAAGTCCTTAGTCAATCCCCCAGGGAGACCAATAATTTCGGCTATTGGCTCTCTGGGGGAAAGACTGGGCCAATGGGTAGACGCACAGTTGCAGCCAATAGTTCAATCGCTACCTGGATTTCTGAGAGATACTAAACATCTACTCAGGTCTATTGAGCAGTTTGAATGGAAAAAGGGGTATACCTTTTCTACAATAGATGCAGTTTCTTTATATTCATGCATACCGCATGAGCAGGGATTAAGTGCTATACAAAGAATGGTTGTCAGATACTCTGGATATGATGATAGATTGATTGAATTCTTATTAGAAGCCATATCATTCTTACTACATCATAATTACTTTATGTATAATGGTGAGTTTTACCTGCAACTTAGAGGGACAGCGATGGGGGCAAAATTTGCCCCCTCGTATGCCAATTTATATCTAGCAGATTTTGAAACAAGGAAAATCTTTGGCCATGAGAACCTCTATAAGGATAATATTAAGCTATATACTAGGAATATCGATGATATTTTGTTGATTTGGGGAGGTGACATGAATAATCTAAAGAATTTTGTTGATAATCTCAATATGAATGATAATAACCTCAGTTTTACCTATAATGTCTCCAGTGATAGTATACCTTATTTGGATGTACTTATAGGACATAATGATTAATCTATTCTCACTGAAGTGTATAGAAAAGAGACCTCTGGGAATACCATTCTCAGAGCTGATTCATTACATCCTAAACATCTGAAAAAGGGGATCCCTAAGGGACAATACATTAGGCTGATGCGCAATTGTAGCTCATTGGACATGTATTGGAAACATGCTAGAGATTTGACTTCACGTTTGGTGGATAGAGGTTACAATTTAGGGGACCTAAATGAAATTGCTACTTTAGTTTCTAGCTTTGATAGAAGAAAGTTACTTAAAGATAAACAGAAACAAAAATTAGATGCTGGAAATCAGTGTAGCAATAGTGTTAATTTTATAACTAAATTTAGCAATCAATATGATGCTATATGTGATATCATTAAGAGAAGGTTACCCCTTTTGGAAATGGATGAAGATCTTAAGTTATTATCAAAAAATTGTAAGTTTATCTCTTATAGATCTGATACTATAGGAGATAAAATTAACAAGAACTTGGGGGCGGAGCTAGCTATCACTGGGATAAGACGCACATTTCTGGAGCTCCTGACTCATACTATAATTTAAAAAGATTTATTGCCTACTTTTCCTATTTTTTACTCTGATCTGGAGGTGCACCTGGGGAACTATCTTGTCACTGCTTTTAGGAAACATTGCAGTGTTCCAGGCTCTGATTTTGGCAACTTATGATCTCCACTGTTTACTGGCCTACTGTGAATGTGCTACGATATGGCCACAATAATTCTCAATCAGCTACAGGATCTGCTAGATCACTTTGCCGAAGCCCTCTTGGATGTAGTGGCTAGGGCTTCCGAGCCTCCAGACTTTCACACTACCTCTTCAGCTACCCTAACTGTTTATGTGGAGAAGTGTGATGGGGCAGAGGATGTGGCAGAGGCCATGCGGCCGCCATCTTTATTACCAAGGCCGACACGCACTTTATTGCAGTGCAACATCGAGGAAGTTGGGCAGACCAATGTGCAGGAGGCTAGAAAGGATCTTGAGGCCGTTGCTGAACCGCATGGCTTACAGCTGGATACGTTTTGCGGGGGCCTGAGAGAGGAGATACGGATGCACGCGCTGCTGAGTACTAACGTGAGGATATCGACACGGGGACCGCGCATTACTTCTGACTATCAGATTCTATATCGGAGCTCCCTTGAGAAGTATGAACTATCTGGCGGTGATAATATAAAGCCGCATGGACGTGGAGCTTGTGAGTTAAAACTGCGCTGGGTCCCCCAGATCTGGGACATTGTCGCAGGTTGGCGGTCTCTGCTGGGACTTAGGCAATGTGAGCAATATGTTTCCTGTGGCCTCAGAAGAGGCATCGGCTAACTCAGAGACAGCCTTCATACCCATGAGGGCTGAAGCAAATGTGGACACTGAGACTATTCTATAATTTACTTTAATATTATGCCTCCCTCGTTATTCTTTAATGGAAAGTTTACCGTTATGTGTCTCACACAGCTTTAAGTTCGAATTTGTTTTAGGCAAGGTTTTACTATTATGCACTAATTCTAACAGAACCAATGTCCGCTGAAAGCCTGGTTTGGTGGTACTTTGCATAATTGACTTTTGCACAGAGCTTTTATTAGTTAAGGCAGGTGAGATAAAACCATTTTGTTATAACAGTTATCTTGAATCACGCTGCCATTATTATATACTATATCATTGAATAATTCTGCCTCATGTTTAAAATTGCAGTTCACGGTTTTCATATTTTTTAGATTAAGGTAACCCTGCCATTTGCCACATCTCTCTCCCTACTATGTTTGTATTTGTCTTATATGCACCATGTGTTTTAACTGTTTGATGTGTGTTCCCTGGGGTATTAATTGAACTTATACAAAATGACATCTTGACGATTAGTAGAAATATTACCAGGAGAGATTATGGGCTTGACACTCCTTAGTAGGTTTTAAATTTTTGACCTAACTCAGCAAGTGATGGTTAGTCCTGGACTCTGCGACCTATACCTCATTAAGCTATTGTTTATTATTGTATTTAGTTTCTTAGACATAGGTCTAGACACTGCATTGTCCTTATATGTAATTATTTTGCTCCTTATAAGATGTACAATGGGATGTGCCTAATTTTGTTGTTAATGCCTACTTTGGGACTAACTCGGTGGGTTATGGCCGCAAATCAAATGTATATCTGTTAACCCCTTATCCTTTTTTACTAGATATGTTTTAATATTGTCCATCAGGTAGCTGCTCATTTTGCCATTGACCTAGGAGCATAGGGCCCATGCTTCTGGGTAGGACGTATAATGCATTAAATGGCTACTACTTATTATGCTTTAGTTGCCAGTTATCTACTAATAGCTCTCCATATCTAACACCATTTGAAATGTGAAAGATGTTATTTGATTGTTTAGCTCATATTTTACCAAGTTATAGATAGACTTTGTACCTAGCTGAGTGTTTCCACTTAATACCACTCTGTTACAACTTGGATCTTTACATATTGGTCATTTTCCATATGACCGCTGTTAAATTACCCCCCCCCCATGTATATATAGCTTACTGGTTAAGCTGAGGGGCACAGACCCCATCGAAACCCCCTAACTTTACTTAATTGTGAACATTTGAAATATGATATTAATAGATTCCCTTTACCCCTAAATTGAGGTGCTGATTTTATATGTCCCACAGATAAGTTCATATGGGCTGATGTTTTGTTTACTCATTGATACGCAGTATATGTATTCATGCTTGATAACAAATTTTTTGTATATCTTTCAAATGTCATATTTTATTTGTATGCCCTTCCTTCTTGAACCTCAATAAAAAATTAAAATTTAAAAAAAAAAAAAAAAAAAAAAAAAAAATTAACAAGAACTTAAACTCGTACTCCAATATTAACACTGCAGCATTGTCAGGTAAAACTGGAAATTGGCTCTCTAAGAAATGTGGTTTTTATAAATGCGGTGTAAGGCCGTGCAAGAGTTGCGATTTTGCTTTGGTTGGAGATACCTTCCGCTCTACTAATACTAATAAAATATATAACATCAGGGGACGTATCAATTGTAACTCCAATTTTGTAATTTACCTTATCACCTGTCTACACTGTAATTTTCAATATGTGGACTCACCTCTAGGGGCCTAAAGGACAGAATTAGGGAACATCTTTTGTCCCTAGAGGCAGAGGTACCAAAAACCCCAGTGGCTAAGCACTTTTTTGAGCATGTTGATAAATTCAGGTACTTCCTGTTTCAAGGTATTGAACAGGTTAAAACAAATACTAGAGGTGGGGACAGATATAAAATCCTCAGTAAAAGAGAAATCTATTGGATTTATAATCTTAAAACAGGTTCTCCATTAGGGATGAATAAAATCAGTGATATTAAATTGTTCATTGATGCCTAAACCTTAACTATTTAACTGTCCCCATAGTACATCAATAGTTTTTACTGGTTGATTATAATCAAGTTCCATATTCGTTCTATGTGTTTTTCTCCTTTGATTAAGTTGCAACATTGTATCATGTACCTATAATTGCCGTAATATTATATGGTTTGCATTTGACTTTTATATTCATCTGGCTACTTTTTTGTGGAGACATGGTATTTCAGTGTAGCAGTAGTTATATAACTTCTTAGTGTTAGAGTTCCGATATTCTAAACTTTGATTAAACTCATTTTAGAAAAAGTGCTTTATTTAGTTTTAGCGTATATTGTTATGATGTAAATAGAGATTTTGTAACATCTTCTTTCTGTTGTTAAAGTTAGCTAATACTTACAATCTTGTGGAGTGTAATAGGTTAAATCGAAGGTGAGATCTTTGTTTGCTGATTGGCTATTCAACTTTGTTACCTGAGATTTAACAGCTGCTTGTAACACTTTTTCTCCCAGCTCTGATGAACCGCTTGTGAAGCGGGAAACGCGTCAGCGGGGTTTGTTTGCTGTGCCTGTAATTTTATGTACGATTTGGATATGTAATAAATTACGATTTTTACCTGCATAACTCTCTCTCCGTTATCTTTTACACCACTTTTGCGATTCCTGTTTTTTGTCTAAGACTTTGTAAATAGGGGTTTGGAGAGCCCCAGCAACAGTGGCAGTATACACAGCCTAATCAGAATTACACTGATATTCTGGGAGACCTGGATTTAAGCTCTATTGCATACTAATGCCCGGTGGTTACATTATTGCACTGAAGTTTGCAACAGGAGACCAGGAGATTGTTCCACATCGAGAGAGCTTTTTACTGGGTGAGTCTTCATTTGCAAGTTATATTCACTTGGATTGTATACAGTTTATAAGGTGTCATCCGCATTAGTGGGACTCTGGGATAGAGTCGGTTACACCTTTTTGTACTTTCAATTTACATTAAGTATACAGCATTTATACTGAGCGGTCTTTTTTTCTATGAACAATATTTATTTTTAGGTCTCTTTTTTAAGATACAAACAGAAAATACAGAAAATATGTACGCAAAATATAAAAAACAAAATTTTCAGAACAAATGGCTTCTTCAGGCAAAAGTCAGTATCTAGTGTTACCACCCTTGGCACTAAGCACATCTTGAACACTTTTAGGGAGACTGTCTTGAAGTTTTCTGAAGTAATCTTCTGGTATATTATACCAGGCTTCTTTTAGCTCTTCCTAAATGTTTGTGTGTGTATATATATATATATATATATATATATATATATATATATATATAATATATAAGAAACAAGAGAATGCACTCTCAGGACTTCTTCAAAAAACCAATTTAATGGAACGTTTTCGGGGTTCACAACCCCTTCATCAGCATACAAAATAGACAAAATACAACTCATTTATAGTGTTTCATACAAATTAAATCACACCAACCTTAGTGCCTCTCCAAAAAAGTGCGCCAATATTTCGAGCTTGGAACGCATCTTGCGTTCCACAGTGCTGTCCGAAACCGGAAGTTTCCATACATCACTTCCGGTTTTCGGTCCCACTATATAATCATAAACTTATTCAATCTACATGTTTTAACAATCTTATGTGACATACTAGTGTAGAGATCATCAAATAAACCAAGTAAGCAAACATGTGGAACATTGCCACAAATACCTAAAAATGTGTCAAATAAATATTTGATAGTGTTTGTGCGTCGAGTTGGCATGGTGACAGTAACCAAGGTAATTGTATACAATATAGATTACCCATAGGTGTCATTACCTGTGTTAAGTTTAAAACAAAATACCAACTTGATAGAACGAGGATTTTCTTAATGTGCAAAACAACATATATTCATGCTGAATATGCTCATTACTATTAAAATAACAATTGGACTATGTATCAGTACATGTGGTTGGAATGACATTTTCTAAATAAGAAACAAATGGAATGCTGCAAATATGGATGGAAAAAAAATCAGAGTGTGACATCAATATGGTATGAGGGTAACTTGGACTAACTGACAGTTGGCATGAATATTAGTTCAATCAATATGCGAACAGATAAATATAAGATAAATGCATATAATGAGAGGAATATATGATGAAAGGAATATGTGGGATATTGTAGGGCTGTATGAATTATAAACTGTACAGCTGGGGCATCACATCGTATTCATATATAGTAAATATAGCCATCGGCCGGTTATAACATACATAAGCCCAAATATAGATGCAGATGAATATATATAATGGCTGGGAAGATATACAAGGTTAGTAACCTTATTTTGTATTTGTAGCCTCAAACATGGCAGCAAAGCCACCAATATGGCAAGATAGAAAGGATAATGGTAATAAGGACATGTAGCTCATATATAAAGTCCCAACATTAGAAATTTCTCCAAGTGGGTATAGTAGTGATCATATCTATATTATATATATATATTATATGTGTGTGTATTTATAAATTATCAAAATTTTCCAAACTTTACAACCCACTCCCAATGATTACCGGGCCCTGGACAGGTCCAGCTAAAATGTCGAGGTCAGTTGGGTTGAGAACCCCTGCTCTATATGAATCATGAATGTTTAATTTTGACTTTTGTTCCCCTTTAATCCTCTACCTTACCACTATGCTATATCTATAAATGCAAGAACTTTGGGTAAAGTTAAGTATAGACAAAATAATTGTATTTAATATATACTGAATGATCTAATATAAAAAGGAATTGATTGATAGTATCATATTGGTTATCATTCAACAAAAATGTAGATGTTGATGGTATAATGCATCAAAAACATTAAGCTAACAAAATGAGAAATTTACACCAAATGGATGTGTGCTTAATTTAAATATTCATATCATCTCAGTTTGACCAAGTAAATTCTTAGTATCTTCTCCTCTCCGGTGTTTAATCACTAATTTAATACTGATTAAATTAATAATATCCCTAGGATTTTGTTTATGGAGTCTTTTGAAGTGTTCTGATACATAATGGTTGGAGTATACTTCTCTAATATTATACGTTCACCTTATTGTGTACTGAGACGCCGTGTGGTCAGGCCCATGTATTGCAGATGGCAGATGGCATGAACACACACACACACATACACACACACACATATATATCTGGAAGATAAAACACAAGCGCAACCCAGATTCAAAGTAGCTTAAAGGGACATGAAACACAAATTTTTTTCTTTCATGATTCAGATAGAGAATACAATTTTAAACAACTTTCCAATTTACTTCTATTATTTAATTTGCTTCTTTCTCTTGTTATCCTTTGCTGAAAGGTTTATTTAGGCAAGCTCAGGAGCAGCAGAGAACCTAGGTTCTAGCTGTTGATTGGTGGCTGCATGTATATATTGATTGTGATTGGCTCACCCATGTGTACAGTTAGAAACCAGTAGTGCATTGCTGCTCCTTCAACAAATGATACCAAGAGAATGAAACAGATTAGATAATAGAAGTAAATTAAAAAGTTGTTTGAAATTGTGTTTTCTATCTGAATCATGAAAGAACATTTTTGGGTTTCATGTACCTTTAATGATTTATACATAAAATCAGCGTGTCAAGTATCAATATACCATCCGGTTTTACAGCATAGTCTCCAGAGATGCAAATGATTCCTCAGCTCACCGGTGCGATCCGTTAAAGAATTGTCCAAAACAGAATTAAAAACAAATCATCCAAATCCCCTCCGACTCAATGCTTTTCCTCTACTGCATTAGCAGACTTTTTCAAGAGATTCACAGATTATGATATATATATATATCTTTTTTTTTTTTTTTTTAAATAATTTCTTGTCAATTTGTCTTTTAGAATTGGGGCTTCCTTAAAAACTATCTTTGGATATTATCTAATTATAGTCATTAGAAATAAAAGCAAATTTATTTTCTGAAAATCATTTAATTCAATTAGTTCTTTACCCACTTATTAAAAAATCATAAATGATTCATTACTTAAAGTCATTTAAATAGATCAGAATTGTATTTTAAATGTCACTGTTCTTTGTAAAATGATATTTGAACATAACATGCATTGTTCGTTGTTACTAGATATAAATAGAACTAATTATACACTGACATACTTATTGAATTTTTTTTATATAGTTTTAGGAAAAGTTCAAGGATCTGCTAGATTGATATGTTATAGATGTTTTCAAAGGAAAAAAAAAAAGCTTTTTTTGCTTTTACCAGCCCAAAGTTAAATCAAG
The DNA here is from genome assembly GCF_027579735.1 of Bombina bombina. Classification (NCBI taxonomy): domain Eukaryota; kingdom Metazoa; phylum Chordata; class Amphibia; order Anura; family Bombinatoridae; genus Bombina; species Bombina bombina. Next base: position 632,012,538 of record NC_069503.1, on the reverse strand, counting down.
GTTAGAACCAAGAACATGTCTATGGAGAGGCAGTAATGGCATTTGGCTGTTGATTGGAGTAAATTCAAAAGCTCCTCCCACTGTATGGTCTCTTGACTGAGTGGACTGACCAAGGATCTTCGTTTCATCTCTTTGGCACTTCTGATAGAAAGTAATTATTTACACACTTCATGAGAGCAAGAAGTTATTGGATCTTAAATGGGAAGGGCTGCATCATATTGTTGTTCCTAAAAATCTACCTTTTTGGTTGAATTTTGTTTTTGGTCCTTCTAAAAGTCAATTTCAGCAAAAGCTACCTTGTGCATATACATTTTCAACTGTGAGATATGTACAAATGAAAAAAAGCACTGTGCAAAAGTCTTAGTCCACCATTAGATTTGTTGTTTTAACAAAGTTTTAATGCCAAACCATATTTATTGTTTGGTCTCTTTATTAAGATACAAACAGAAAATACAGGAAATATGTACACAAAATATAAAAAAGCACAATTTTCAGAACAAAATGGCTTCTTCAGGTAAAAGTCACTTTAGCCTTCTGTTTTTTAATACTGCGTACAAATATCCTGTATTTTATGGCTTGCCCAGTGCATGCAATTTTAAGAGACTTTCCAATTTACTTTCATTATCACATTGTGAACAGTCTTTTTATTAGCAGACTCTCTGAATCACAAGTTACTACTGAACATGAATCTGTGATTGGCAGATCGCTGTCACATGATACAGGGGACTGGTGGCAAATTGTAATACATTTTGAAATTTGTCAGAAAAATATATACCGTACTTCTCATATAAAATTCAGTATAAGTGCAATTTAATTGACTTTTTATCTTACACTTGTTTATTATGCAATTATCCTGTATTTAGTGGTCAATTTAATTTAACCCCTTTGATGGGCATGATGAGAAAGCCTTGTCATATGCATCAAAGGGGTTAAATTAAATTGACCACTTCTCGTCATGCAGGGGTATCTCCGATCAAACAATGTTTTCGGAGATCCCCCTCACTACAGGCCAGGGATCGTTGGTGGCCTAGTGTGCGCCACTCCCTGGATTCATGGGAGTGCCGGCCGATGTCACCACGTACGCACGTGGTGACATCACAAAGGGCCTAAGGCAGTTCATAGGAAGCTGAATGGGGGGAGGGTTTTCTCAGCTCCCATAGCAGCTACAAAGCTCCATGAACCCTCATCTGAAAGAGAAAAGCATGCTCTTAGAGTACTACTGCAAATCAGATACTATAAAAATAAACACAACACACAGTGATCTGGTTTGCAACACTACTCTATATGCAGTATGAAAATTTTTTTGTGTCTACACTACACAATAAAAATTAGTTCCTAGTAGCAAAGTCCCTCTCTTAAAAAAATATATGAATTTTGTTTGTATAGTCAGGTGATCACTGTAGTAACAGTGATCATCTTGCAAGAAAAAATGTGCTTTTATTTCTGTACTGCAAAATGGGGCCTCTAATTTACCCTCAAAAGTCATATGGGTCCCTATTTCACATGCGGCTAACTTTGATGACAATTTAGTAAGGTGATCACAATTACAGCAGTGGTCACTGGGCTTTTTTTCAATATTATTTACTAAAATCTACCCAAAAATTATATATTGTTTTACAGCTTTTGTTGAAGCTATCTCACATTTTAATTGTTATATAATAATATAGACTGAAATGCCCTTGAAGGGACAGTCAACATATATATTGTCAGGTGTGCTAGCTGGAGGCGCTGGTTCAGCTTGTATCAGTCGTTGGTATCTTCCTTTCCTTTCCTTCCTCAGTTGTATAAGTCTAGGTGCAAAATAGTGGTGCTGAAATATCAGACAATACACCATACAAAGGTGAATATCTACTCACAGTGTATATTGCAGGTTACCGGCTCCTTCCCAATATGAAAAGACAATATCACAGATTCAGTAAAAAAGTTTGTCTTTATTTGGCTCCTGTTTGCATGTATATCTGTTTTTTCTCTCCTGTACACCTGTTTGCATGTATATCTGTTTTTTCTCTCCTGTATAATATGAAAGAGCCAAATAAAGACAAACTTTTTTACTGAATCTGTGATATTGTCTTTTCATATTGGGAAGGAGCCGGTAACCTGCAATATACACTGTGAGTAGATATTCACCTTTGTATGGTGTATTGTCTGATATTTCAGCACCACTATTTTGCACCTAGACTTATACAACTGAGGAAGGAAAGGAAAGGAAGATACCAACGACTGATACAAGCTGAACCAGCGCCTCCAGCTAGCACACCTGATATATTCACACAGACCTTGGGAGAGACTGTGGGACGGCTGCGGTTCACCAGAAGGGGAAAGTATTAATACATATTATACACCTGTTTGCAAACATATATATTGTATTGTTTAAAAAGATAAATAACACCTTTAATAGCCATCCAGCTTTGCACATCCAACATTGTTATATTAATATACTTTATAACCTTTAAACCTCTAAGTTTCTAAACCACTAAAGACAGCCTCTTATCACATGATTTTTTATTAGATTTTCACAACAGGGGAGTGCTAGTTCATGTGAGTCATATAGATAACATTGTGCTCACGCCCGTGGGTTGTGGATGACACTGCACTAATTGGCTTAAATGTAAGACAATAGCTAATAAATAAAAAGTCATGTGATCAGGGGGCTATCAGAAGAGACTTAGATACAAGGTAATCACAGAGGTAAAAAGGGTAATAATATAACCATGTTTTCTGTGCAAAACTGGGAAATGGGCAATAAAGGGATTATCTATCTTTTTAAACAATAACAACTTTTTAGTTGACTCTCCCTTTAACGTTAAAAAAGGTTCACAGCTCATTTTGTGTATGGTTAAAAGACAGATAAAACAATGTATGCAGTTTGCTTGTAAACATATTCAACCTCTGTCTGTCATAGCAAAGAAGAGTAAAGAAGATACTACAAACTATCGGCTAGATTTAGAGTTTTGTCAGTAACGACCCGCGTAGCTAACGCTGGCTTTTTTCTGGCCGCACCTTTTAAATAACTCTGGTATTGAGAGCTCACACAATGGCTGCGTTAGGCTCCAAAAAGGGAGCGTAGAGCATATTTAACGCCACTGCAACTCTCGATACCAGAGTTGCTTACAGACGCGGCCAGCCTCAAAAACGTGCTCGTGCACGATTCCCCCATAGAAAACAATGGGGCTGTTTGAGCTGAAAAAAAACCTAACACCTGCAAAAAAGCCGCGTTCAGCTCCTAACGCAGCCCCTTTGTTGTCTATGGGGAAACACTTCCTACGTCTTCACCTAACACCCTAACATGTACCCCGAGTCTAAAGACCCCTAACCTTACACTTATTAACCCCTAATCTGTCGCCCCCGCTATCGCTGACCCCTGCATATTATTTTTAACCCCTAATCTGCCGCTCCGTAAACCGCCGCTACTTACATTATCCCTATGTACCCCTAATCTGCTGCCCCTAACACCGCCGACCCCTATATTATATTTATTAACCCCTAATCTGCCCCCCACAACGTCGCCTCCACCTGCCTACACTTATTAACCCCTAATCTGCCGAGCGGACCGCACCGCTATTATAATAAAGTTATTAACCCCTAATCCGCCTCACTAACCCTATAATAAATAGTATTAACCCCTAATCTGCCCTCCCTAACATCGCCGACACCTAACTTCAAACATTAACCCCTAATCTGCCGACTGGAGCTCACCGCTATTCTAATAAATGTATTAACCCCTAAAGCTAAGTCTAACCCTAACACTAACACCCCCCTAAATTAAATATAATTTAAATCTAACAAAATTAATTAACTCTTATTAAATAAATTATTCCTATTTAAAGCTAAATACTTACCTGTAAAATAAATCCTAATATAGCTACAATATAAATTATATTTATATTATAGCTATTTTAGGATTATATTTATTTTACAGGTAACTTTGTATTGATTATAACCAGGTACAATAGCTAAAATAGTTAAAATAATTACAAAATTACCTGTAAAATAAATCCTAACCTAAGTTATAATTAAACCTAACACTACACTATCAATAAATTAATTAAATAAAATACCTACAATTACCTACAATTAAACCTAACACTACACTATCAATACATTAATTAAATACAATATCTACAAATAACTACAATTACATAAACTAACTAAAGTACAAAAAATAAAAAAGAACTAAGTTACAAAAAATAAAAAAATATTTACAAACATCAGAAAAATATTACAACAATTTTAAACTAATTACACCTACTCTAAGCCCCCTAATAAAATAACAAAGACCCCCAAAATAAAAAAATGCCCTACCCTATTCTAAATTACTAAAGTTCAAAGCTCTTTTACCTTACCAGCCCTGAACAGGGCCCTTTGCGGGGCATGCCCCAAAGAATTCAGCTCTTTTGCCTGTAAAAAAAACACATACAATACCCCCCCCCCCAACATTACAACCCACCACCCACATACCCCTAATCTAACCCAAACCCCCCTTAAATAAACCTAACACTAAGCCCCTGAAGATCTTCCTACCTTATCTTCACCATACCAGGTTCATCGATCGATCCAGAAGAGCTCCTCCGATGTCCTGATCCAAGCCCAAGCGGGGGGCTGAAGAGGTCCATGATCCGGCTGAAGTCATCATCCAAGGGGGAGCTGAAGAGGTCCATGATCTGGCTGAAGTCATCATCCAAGCGGGAGCTGAAGAGGTCCATGATCCGGCTGAAGTCTTCTATCAACGGCATCTTCAATCTTCTTTCTTCCGGATCCATCTTGCAGACCTCCGACGCAGAACATCCTGCTGGCCCGACGGACTACCGACGAATGAAGGCTCCTTTAAGGGACGTCATCCAAGATGGCGTCCCTCAAATTCCGATTGGCTGATAGGATTCTATCAGCCAATCGGAATTAAGGTAGGAAAATTCTGATTGGCTGATGGAATCAGCCAATCAGAATCAAGTTCAATCCGATTGGCTGATCCGATCAGCCAATCAGATTGAGCTCGCATTCTATTGGCTGTTCCGAATTTGAGTTTTGTCGTTAGATTTCTAACGCTCACTTCAGACACGACTCTAAATACCGGCGTTACAAAGATCCCATTGAAAAGATAGGATACGCAATTGACGTAAGGGGATCTGCGGTATGGAAAAGTCAAGGCTGAAAAGTGAGCGTTAGACCCTTTCCTGACTGACTCCAAATATCGGCGGTAGCCTAAAACCAGCGTTAGGAGCCTAAATCTAGGCCTATATGAGGCTAAGGTAATATATTATTAAATCTAGCACTACGCTAATAAAATTATATACAATTCAGCAATAACAATTCAGTGAGATTGTTAGCTTTAGGTGTGAATACAAGATAAGACACAAATATCATACAAACAATTAATGAAAACAATATCCACCAGGAAAGCAACTTCATCAAAGCAGATGCTCAATGTGGCTAAGGGTGTGACACACAGGTCACTGTTTATGCAGAAATCCAATAATCCTAAGAATCATTTGTTTTTATGAGATATTGTCAATCTCGTTCTATCATATTGTAAATGGCAGAATTGATCACAGGAGAGGATTGCAAGGACAAAATGATTCTTTCACAAGTGTTACAAATTACACTTAAAGGGCCATGATACCCAAATGTTGAAACACTTTGAAAGTGATGCAGCATAGCTGTAAAAAGCTGACTAGAAAATATAACCTGGACATCTCTATGTAAAAAAGAAAGATATTTTACCTCAAAATGTCCTAAGTATTCACATCCCATTGTGAAGGACTTTAAGCAGCAAATCAGTATGTCTCTCTCAGGACAGGCAAGGGAGTGAGCCTCATGCACACTCATGTTATTTCCCTATTCAGTTTAAGGAAGTTTACTATGAAATCTCATGAGATCACAGAAAACGAGTTCATGACCTCAGCACAGCTGATGCTGATTGGCTGCTGTTCATTTCTTCCTTTTTTTTACCTGCAGCTGGACAGCAGCTGAAGTATAACTTTTTACACAGAACTTACTGAGTTCTGAGGAAGTTGTGAGGTAAAATATCTTCCTTTTTTATATAGAGATGTTGAGGTGATATTTTCCTGTCAACTTTTTACAGTTATACTGCATCAGTTTCAAGTGATTTAGCATATGCGTATTATGTCCCTTTAAAGAACAAATTGTTCTTTCATGATTCAAGCAGAAAAAAAATCATTTTTTTTTTTTCAATTTTACATTCTATCTGAATCATGAAAAAATGTTGTGTGTTTTATGCCCCTTTAACACCTTAAAACAACCATGCAGTTGTAAATTAAGTTAGAAACATAAGCTGGTAGCAATATGCACAAACAAATAATTTAAAACATATGGAAACTCAGCCCAAATTGTGTAAACTATAAAATGATCATATGAACAATTGTATGAATAGTCCAGTATATAAGACCATGGAAATACCATTGTCTAAATTCCACAATCCTTAAATAACACTAATCAACCGCACCCATTACTATACAAATTATCATTTGTTTATTTCTTTTACGTTTTACTTTGTTAACAGATAAATGTTAATTTAAGCATATATGGTTACTTATAATCTACAAAGAGTATATGAATAATGTTTTAGCAGCCTAGACTGAATGTTCTACATATGTTACAATCTACTCTAACTTAAACTCTTGTTATATAAACACAAATGAATTGATTACATTTCAATTAAAATGATTAAACTATTAAACTAATTAACTAATATAAAGCTCATTAGTCATCCAGAAATGTTACCTTTTAAATCCATTTGTAATTAGACTAAAGGAAAAATACATTAATCTTCACTGAAAAGGTTTTTGATATGACATGCAATAATTTTTCATGATCAGAAAGTATGCTGTAAATGCAGAGGAATCTGTCTAATAAAGAATGCGTTCCGACAGAATGTTTAAGTATAAAACCTATGATGAAAAAGGGACATTTTAGTAACATTTTTCACATGGTATTAATGACATATAAATCTTCATTGATCAATTTGTAAAATAAGCAATGTAAGTATCTGAAGACATAAATCAATCAATTTTCATTAGCAGTATAATAGATTAAATTACAGACATAGAAAAAATAAAGAGACCTTCTACATGCGTTGTACCATCTAACAGATTTCATATTAAAATGTATTAGATAAAACAAAAATGTCCCAGTTTTTAGTAAGCTGCCCTTTCTTGTCAGGCTTGTGTATTCATCAATCCAGTGAGCAGGTATTGGTCACACAATAGTTAGGGCATTTTATTCTTTGTGGTATTGCTTACATATAATAATGTTTAAAGGGCCATGATACCCAAATGTTGAAACACTTGAAATTGATGCAGTAAAGCTGTAAAAAGCTGACTAGAAAATATCACCTGAACATCTCTATGTAAAAAATAAAGATATTTTACCTCAAAATGTACTAAGAAGGGGGGGCAGAGCTAACCGCAATACTGACAAGACGCATGTAGAAGGAGCTCTGTGCTTCCCAGCGTTAAAAAGTTGGTTTTTCCTATTACAGACCCATAACAAAATACCCATCGTTACAGAGGGAGTGATACCCTAAACAATCTGGGGACTTTGTTCACTGCTAGACCTAACATCGAGGTAAGAATTAGGGGTGAGCCACTAAACCCTTCCTGTCTGGCGGCCTAATCCCTGCCTGCACCGGATCCCTTGTATCACACTGGCCGTGTGCCTCCTCACTCCGGAGGGTCGGGCTCCGCTCCGGAGTACACACCTGACAAGCAACTAACCCCAGGCTCTTCACGCATGGACAGGAGACGTCCCCTTTAACGCAGCTAGAGGACTCCAGTGCCGGCTATCAGGAGGCGACCGGACATTGGCGGACCCAGCCCTTTTGCTCACGGGCATCAGAACACCGTCGATTGCACCCGGCAATTCTGTGGTGGAGAACACATCCCCGGCCTGACGCCGCACATGCTGGATCCCTGCCAGGTCGGCCTCTAGTCACGAACGGGTGGCTTACCTTTCAGAATCCCTCAGGTGACTGCCGCTGCACACCCCGGACCACCGACCAGCTCGGGAGAGCAGAATAAGGAGCTAGGTGCTGTTGGGTGACCTCACTGAGGAGTTCAGTTGGAAAGGCCTTGAGAGCACAAATTTAGCGTGAGGAGCCGCCATCTTGCTTCCTCCCTAACTTTCTCTTCACGGAACTTTGCGCTCGCAGCTTTCCAGGGACAGGGTCTGACCGCAAGTGAGACACACACAACTCTGGTAAGAACTTTCACCCTTACACTGTTTACATGACACTGTGAGATCATATGGAAGTGGCTCTCACACTCAGGTCTTTTGCATTACAGCTCAGTTAACAGTGGGCCCTTGTGACACCCTGCATACACAGGCAACAGATTGTTAGACCCCCCTTTTAATGTTTTCCAGTCACTGATAAGGGGTTGTACCACACCATCTTTGGAACACAGGACTGGAACCTGGGCTATAAGGCCTGTGAGACACCTGCCAAGCACCAAACACGTGAACTTTCAGAGACCCTTTTTCATTAGCCACCTAAGTAATTAGAGTAGACCTCTTTGGGACATTTTCACCTTACCTGCCTTGAAATTGCTAGTGGTCCTGAGAGCATTGCCTGACAGTGTGGGTAGTAAGAGGCCTCCCAATTTACCATCCAGGTGAGGGGTTCTTTGTGTCCATATATACCCCCATTGGTAACTCTCAGGGACATCACTAGTCACTTTTGCTTGCATCACTACACCCTGAGGAGCTGCCCTCTTTCAGTGGATACATACATGCAGCATAACCTCAGTGAGACTGTGGAACTTGTATTGTCACAACAACCTACATCATTACTGTGTGAAATTATGGCTTCTGCGTCAGTCTGTGTGTCCCTGGGCTCTCAGCCCAGAGTGGAGTGTTATTTCATTACAATATCTGCCTAACATGTATCTTTACCTACAGGTCCTACCTACTATAACAATTCCACCATCTGCAATTTACAGGTTGGGCATCTAAAAGGCCGCACTTATCTGACCTTGTGTACTAGATTCAGAGTGAAGTACTATTCTTGTATAATTTTTGCCTACTAATATCCATTTCTCTCCCTACAGCACTTTACCCTAAGATCCTTCCATACTTATAATTGCTGTATAGACAAATGCTATTGGGTTACACACTTAAATTGCAATGTTCATTATGTAAACTAATCTCAACCTTTCCTCTACAGGTACTTTAGTATAAAGGTCTGTCTATATCTAAATTAAAAGTGTAACTGAGCTACCCAATTTCTAAGATATCACAGTGGCACAAACTCCTGGATACGTTGTTACCCAGCAGGTACTACAGATTAGAACCTAATTCCTCTAATAATCTTTGACACTCTCTCCATCCATTTCCTGCTGTACGAAGGTGCAACAGGTCATATCCTCATTCCTTTTCCCGTCCTGGCCAGGTGAGGGCAATTCCCCGGGAGAGGGTGTCTATTGAGAATCTTACTTTACCCACCCTTAAGGAAGACTGACCAAGATTTGATACTACCAAGGGTTGGGCTGTCGAATTTTACTCTGGCTATTAGAACACTGCTGAATATGGCTATCTAAACTAAGATTGACGTCAGGGGGACTTTAGTATCATTCTCCTCACCATTGTTTTATTCAATACATTCTACACTGCAGAGCTAGTGTTTAAACGCATTGATTTGACCGAAGGAACAAGCTTGAAACCATGTCCCAAACTACCAAAAGAAAATCTAAACCATCTCACCCACCCGGAAAAACAGTCGCAGACCATTTTAAAAACCACCATACTGGAAAATACCAAATGTACAGGGAATCCACATCTGCATTGGAGGGCAGTGAATCTGAAGGCAGTATAGACTCCCAATCTCCTATACCAGATACTCTATTTGCAAACATTGTTGATGTTCTAACCAGACGAATGAACCTCCTTCAAGAGACACTGACAAAGGAAATTAAGGGTTCCACAGCTGAGCTCCGTAGAGAAATTGGTGCATTGGGAGAACGCACCGAAACTTTGGAGCATAAGCAAGAAGATCTAGCTGTAGATCATGCCCACTTACAAGCCTATTCCCAAAACTTAGCAATCCAGATATCTAACTTAGAACTAAAACTAGCCGACATGGAAGACCGCTCCCGACGGAATAATCTGAGATTCCGTGGAATACCTGAAGAGTTTGGCCCCCAAGAACTGGAGTCTTATGTTCTGGAGTTTTGTAATATCTTACTGTCCTCTTCGGAGACGCCCGGTCTCCTACTTGACAGAGTCCACAGAGTAGCACGCCCTAGATCTGTCTCCCAAGAAAAGCCTAGGGATGTCCTAGCTAGAATCCATTTCTTTACCCACAAAGAGAAGATAATGAGAGAGCTGGTTAACAAACCCCAACTTCCTGTTAAGTTTCAGCAAATTACGGTGTTTCCGGACATTTCCAGCTACACTTTACAAAAGAGGAGATCCTTCAGGACCATCACCCAAATTCTGAGAACGGAAAATATCAGATATAGATGGGGATACCCGACAAGGCTTATAGTTTCTAAAAATGGTGAGACTCACACAATTTTTACCCCTAAAGAAGGATTTGACCTGCTACAAGATTGGGGCTTAGCTTCAACTAAACCCCGGAAGGATACAGATTCTTTGCTCTCTAGAGATCGATCAGATATTAAGGACATGACCCAACCACTACAAAGATCTAATGGAAAGGACATTCCTCTTACCACCGAAATCCGGGCTGGCACCCCAGATTTTACCCCCAGGCTGCAAAAGCCCACCAAATGATAAATAAAGAGTTCTGGTCTGAAGCTAGTAAACATGTATATATTGTTAGATGTATTTACCATGTGTCAGTTACTTATTACATAAAGGAAATGGGGAGATCTAGCACCTCCCATAGGAGAATGGGCACTTGCCCAGCGGTACCCGCTCTATTCCCTAATTAACCATCTTTTTTCGCTGGGACTCATGGGATCTCCCCTTTCCTTTCAGTTCTCTAGGTTGCTTGATCTCCCTCAGGCACATATATGTTGGTGAACTAAACTGTTTTGAAAGTTAATTGAGTTTAAAGCGTATTTTATATCACTAATGTTACATGCGAATATGCTCATAGAAATGTGATGTATTATGTAGTTTAAGGGAAAGACACTGGTATATAGTTCACCAAATGATAAATAAATACCTCTGGTCTGTAGCTAGCAAACATGTATATATTGTTAAATGTATTTACCAGGTGTTAGTTGCTTATTACACAAAGGACATGGGGGGACCTGTGACCTCCCATAGGAGAATGGGCGCTTGCCCAGCAGTACCTGCTCTATTCCCTAAGTAACCATCTGTTTTCGTTGGGACTCACGGGGTCTCCCCATTCCTTTTCAGTTCCACAAGTTGCTTAATTTCTATCAGGCACCTATATGTTGCTGACCTAAACTGTTTCGTGAGATAATAGAGTCTACAGCATATTTTATATCACTAACTTTACATGTTACTATGCTTGTAGAAATGTGATGTTCTATTTAGTTTAATGGAAAGACACTGGTATTTTCTTTTTATTCACACTCCCCCAATGACAGTCAATCTCTACATACAAGTTAAATACTTGTACTACCTCCCCCCCCCCCCATATACGCAAATTCTATTTGTGTTATCCCCTCTTACGGGGACTGGAGAAGTCAGTTTCGTATCTAGATACACTTCTCCTTTTGGTGATCCAGCGGTTCACCATATCTGATAAAATATTTAAAACCTCACCTAACTAACACTGATACACTTGGTTCAAACTTATAAGACACCCATTATATTACCTGAACTGAATAGTCGTTTTTCTTGTTCATCTGTTCAATATTTTCTTTTTTCATCATTCTATAGGTGAAAATTAAAATTCTTATAGGAAGTAATCCCTAGTGGCTCTTGTTGACCGCTAATACGAATAACAAGCTTTGTGCCAGATGAGGACCACACTCGGGTGCGCAGATCCAGGCGGGGTGAGTCTACCACCTAAACCCTTCCCTCTAACTTCCCTTTCCCTATCCAACACCCCCCCCCTCCAAACTTAAGATGGCCTCAACCTCTAATAACATTTCCTTTGCAACATTAAATGTCAAAGGACTTAACTCACAGGAAAAGAGAAGTATGCTTACCAATACCATGAAGTCTCTGAAAATACAAGTCATGTTTTTACAAGAGACACATTGGTTAGCGTCAACCCAGACTCCATACAGGACCCCAGAATATCCTGTAGTGGTCCTAGCTTCTCATACTGAGAAGTCTAGAGGAGTAGCGATTGCCATACACAAATCTTTACATTTCGAACATATCCACGCAGAGAAAGATAGCCAAGGGCGGTTCCTACTGCTCAATTGTAAACTAAACGGTATACCATTCACTCTGGTTAACATATATGCCCCAAACCAATTGCAGTCTAAGTTCCTGAAAGGTGCACTGTCCAAAATTGAGAAACACAAAACTGGGACGATAATCCTAGGGGGTGACTTTAATATGATATGGGACCCCCTACTAGACAAGAAGGTTCACAGTGGGAAAACAATAGACACATACTCTATAACTACTGCCAACAAGTTCCGGCAATACATTATCCAACACAATCTGTATGACATCTGGAGGGCACTGCACCACAATGACAGAGACTATACATATTTTTCTAGACCCCATAATTCTTACTCGAGGCTCGACCACTTCTTCACTGACTCATGGACACTCAATAGAGTCCTAACGTCACATATTAGGGTCTGCCCATGGTCGGATCATGATATTCTGATGTTCACTCTCTCTACTGACTTAACCACAGAGTCTAGACCTAGCTGGAAATTCCCAAAACAAATGCTCCAAGATAAAGCTTTCAGAACCTCTCTCCAAGCCTCTATTGTAGAGTTTTTGAGAATAAATGAAACCCCAGATGTGTCCTCCCAAACAATATGGGCCGCTTTGAAAGCATACATAAGAGGGATATGCATTCGAAGAAAGGCAATGTTACAACATCAAGCAGGTCTGCCCCTGGGCCTTCTCATGGCCGAGCTACGCGCTGTAGAACAGGAGAATAAAGACTCTCCAAATACAAACCTAGCCGATAAAATTAAGGAACTTAGAACACAATTGGCGGATAGGGAACTGCAAAGAGTTAAAGACTCTTATGCCAGATTCAAGAAGCTGATGTATTGCCAAGGCAATAAGGCCTCAACCCTCCTTGCCCATAAACTAAGGAGCAGGACAGCGGCAGCTAGGATCTTATCTCTCCAAAGAGGTAATGTTTCGGTCTACTCACCCAAGGAAATTGGAGAGACGTTTGCGGCTTATTACTCTGACCTGTACCATCTTAAGCCCTCAATGGCTACCAAAGAGTCCTCTTCACGTGAAGTAGTAGACATCTTACAGACGCTGGGCTTGACAACCCTCCCAGATGAAGACAGAGACGCACTTAAAGCCCCATTTTCCTTAAATGAGCTTAGTTTAGCTATTAAACATACCCATAATAACAAGGCTCCAGGCCCTGATGGGTACCCGACAGCCTTCTATAAACTGTTTAAATCAGAATTAAACAAGATCCTCCTCAAGGTCTTTTCTGAAGCTTGAGAGGCAGGCTCATTCCATAAAGAATTTTTACAAGCAGTAATTCTACCCATTCCTAAACCAAACAAAGATCCCTCACAATGTACGAGTTACAGACCAATCTCCTTGATAAATGGTGATGTAAAGCTATATGCAAAGCTATGGGCTAATCGCCTTAATAGCCTGCTCCCAAAGGTGATACATACAGACCAGGTCGGTTTCACATTTGGTAGAGAGGGCCCAGACAATTCCTGAAAAATGCTAAACATACCTACAGAAGCCTCCCGCCTGAGGTTGCCCATGCTGGCCCTGTCGTTAGACGCAGAAAAAGCGTTTGACAGGGTCAGATGGGAATACTTATGGCACAGGCTAGCCCAATTTGGCATTCCAGAGGACGAGATTAAGGCAATTCGAGCCCTATATTCCTGCCCCTCTGCAGTAGTTAAAGGTCTGGGTTTTGCCTCTCCGGAAATTTGTATTACCAACGGCACCAGACAAGGATGCCCCCTGTCACCTCTAATTTTTTCCATGGCCATTGAACCCCTAGCCCAGGCTATTAGGCAATCACACATAGTTCGAGGTGTTCAGCTTGGAGGCGCGACCGCGAAGATTGCACTGTACGCGGACGATGTTACACTCTTTTTAACAAACCCAATAGGCTCCTTGCCAGCACTCTTTGATATTATCACTGAGTTCGGAGCTCATAGTTACTACAAGGTAAATGTCGCCAAAACGGAGGCTCTACCAGTATGCATCCCAGCATTTGAATTAGATATATTGCAAACATTGTACTCTTTCCAATGGTCACGAACCACCATTCGGCATCTGGGGGTACAACTTGGTCCAGACCCAAAAACAGTTATTACTGTTAACTATACAAACCTTATTAGAGAGGTTACTGAGCTTACCTCCTCTTGGAGTCTTAAAGAGATTTCATGGCTAGGCCGCATCGCATCCTTCAAAATGACGATCTTGCCTAAAATTCTGTACTATTTTCGCTGTATCCCTCTTAATGTACCCAACGCTTTAATAGATAAGCTCCAATCTCTTGGACAACACTATATCTGGAATAAGTCTAGGCCCCGGGTAGCAGCGAAAATACTCCAAAAAAGATATGAACATGGAGGGGTTGCAATGCCTAGCATACGCGGATACTATGAGGCAGCCAGGCTTTCTCACATCACAGCGTGGGCAGACAAAGGGGAACTAAAGGGTTGGAAAAGCATAGAAGCATTAGCCCTTCCTCTGGGCCTAAAGTTGGCAGACTTACCCTGGATCCCTAGTCACTGCTTTGACAGCTTGAGACTAAAAAATGTCATTATCAGAAATAATCTGAAAGTTTGGTATAGCCTTAGAAATCTATGCGACATTGCCCCACACCCGTCTCCCATTCATTCCATACCAGCCTTACTGGCAGCTCTCCCCGACACGCACATACAACAGTGGAGTGAATGGGACCTGAAGGTGGTCTCCCGCCTATATCTCTCGGGTACCCTACTCACTCCCCATAATATAAGAACAATTATCCCAGAGCCCCCCCCCCCGTGGGCCTCTTTTGAATACTCGAGACTTTATGCTTTTATGACATCATGGGGATTCACCAAAGCTCTAAATAGGCCCCTGACTAACTGGGAAAAGTTATGGCAGCCCCCTATTAAGACTCCTAGGCTCATATCGTTCCACTATGATCTCTTACAGTCGTCCACTAACAGAGACAGACCCTGGCAGTTGAGGGCTTGGGAGGGAGATCTATCCAGACCTATTTCAGATAAAGACCTATGTACAGCTATGACGTTAACCAAAAAGACGGTACACTATGCAAATACCTTGGAGGCCTACATGAAATTATTCCTAAAATGGTACTATACTCCCACGAGGCTGTCACAGATGTTCCCTACAATGTCTCCTTTATGCTGGAGAGATTGCATGCAAAGTGGCTCAGATATGCATATTTGGTGGGACTGCCCAAAACTGGCACCTCTCTGGAATCAGGTAAAAATCCTCTGTGCTAATCTTGGGCTCTCTATTCCACTCACTCCTGCAACTGCCCTCCTACACATCTTCCCGAGGAGCGTCCCAACCCACGTCTCTAAATTGGTCATCTTTGTCCTAGCGGCCACGAAACTGGTTATAGCAAGGGCCTGGAAGCAAACCCATCCCCCAGATATTACAGTTATTACATCTATAATGCAGGTGTACGCCAATATGGAACAAAGTTTCTATTCTAGCATAGATAAGGAAGAGCTATACTGGCAGATTTGGGAGACCTGGTTTAACCACCAGGGAGATCACAGCTAAATATATAGTCATGTTAAAGTTTCCGACCACTCCCATCAACATAATTAAACTTTCATACCCAGTTAAGATGTGCTAATTAGCCAATAGCACCCGCTTCTCTAAACTTCCTACCAAAAACTGATCACCCCCCCCCCTCTCTCTTGTCCTACCCCCCCTCCTCTCCCCTCCCCCTTTTCTTACCCCCCCTTCTTATAACATGGGAGCTCATATTTCTCCTTCCCCTCCTTCTTCCCATAAAAGGCCTCCCCCGCCTGGAGATGCGCACTGCGATTATTAGATGAAGTGTACGGACAGATATTCCTAAACTGACTTTACGAAGTCCCTAGAAAGTTGAGTTAATATATAGGACTGAAGTATTACCCGGTCCCTGTATTTACAGTCTGTTCATATTATTCAAATTTGAGGTTTCCATAGTGGATATTTTTGTTCATATAAATCGAAAATGAGGTTTATGTGGTAGATATCTTATTTCATACTTGACATGCTCGATCTCTGTGCTCTGCATTTTCATCAATAGCTATGTCTACTGTGTTATTACAACAACATAATGTTTATATATATGTGAACTTGTTAGTCACCTGTGTTGTGACATCTGTTGTAATGCTTAATCCTCAATAAAAAAAATATTTACAAAAATAAAATAAAAAATGTCCTAAGTATTCAAACCCAATTGCAAAAGACTTTAAGCAGCAAATCAGTATGTCTGTCCCAGGACAGGCAAGGGAGTGAGGTTCCTCACACATTTGTGTTATTTTCCTATTCAGTTTAAGGAAGTTTACTATGAAATTACATGAGAGTTAAGTGAAATCTCACAAGGTCACAGTAAAAGAGTTCATGACCTCAGCACTGCTGATGCTGATTGGTTACAGTTAATTTATTTATTTTCTTTTATTTATTTTTTACCTGCAGCTGGAAAGCAGCTGAAGTATAACTTTTTACATAGGACTTACCCTGGTGAGCTGAGGAAATTGTGAGGTAAAATATCTTCCTTTTTTACATAGAGATGCTTAGGTGATATTTTCCTGTCACCTTTTTACACTGCATCAGTTTCAAGTGATTTAGCATATGAGTATAATATCCCTTTAACTCTTGTTTAACCACTTTGCGGTTGTTAAAGTCAGCTCCTTTGTGGGGTTAAATACATAGAAGTTCAGGGTTGATAGTTTTAAAATAACATGCTCTAACAATTATTTGTGTGTGAAATGTTTTAACTATAATGGCCCTTTAAAGATGCTGTGGATTTTGTATTAAAAATACCCAAAATATTTTGGCTTCCAAGATGATATATACTTGCAGACTAGTGTGATGCCCATTGGCATATTGCCCTTTAAGTAAGCTAAGGATTTCATATTAAAAAATAACTATTTTGTGTTCCAAGATGATATCTACAGGTGCGTGATTAAACATTTATACTAAACAGGTGCTGATGATCATAAATGTAATATGTAGGTTGAAATACAATCATTAACTGAAACAGCTGTGTAGCAGGAATCAAACTGGATGAAGAACAGACAAACTGCTGAAATGAAAGACACATCTTTCTTACTTCCCTTCACAATCTGAAAATGTCAAGCAGTACCAACAGCAGAAACCAGAGGGACTCTGGTACAGCCATCTGCTATCTGGAGAAGTCGGATCATTAGTGGTCTTCATGGAAGTGGTCTTTGTGGAAGAATTACGGCATAAAGCCATACTTCTTACATGGAAACAAGACTAAGTAACTCAACCATGAACAAAAACACAGGAATTGTGGTGCAGTCCAGAAAAAAATGCAGCAGGTGTTCTGTACTGATGAGTCAAAATGTTAAATATCTGACTGCAGCAGGAGGCAGTTTGCTTGCCGAAGGCCTGTAGAACAGTATAGGAATGAGTGTCTGCAGGCAATAGTGAAGCATGGTGGAGGTTCCTTGTATGTTTGGGGCTGCATTTCTGCAAATAGTGTTGGGGATTAGGTCAGAATTAACAATCTGAATGATGAGAAGTACAGGCCAGATACTTATCCGTCATTCAGTACCATCACTGAGGCATCTGACTGGCCCTATAAAGATTTTTGAAGCATTAAAACAACCCCAAAAATATAGTCTAACTCATTAAGAACTATTTTCAGTGTAAAGAAGAATAAGGAGTGATGGTATGGCACTCACAGGGCCCTGATCTTAACATGATTGAGTCTATCTGGAATTACATGAAGAGACAGAATAAACTGAGGCAGAAGGTAAATACCAAATATTAATTTGATTTAGATTTTTATTCTGCTTACTCACTTTACATTTTGTAAAGCATTCTTACACCTGCTAAAACTTTTGCAAAGTCTCTTAAAATCCTGACCTGTAGCATTTAACACCTTTGCGTTTGTTCAAGATTTCAGCACTCACCCCCCCCCCCCTCTCTGTTGGTGAAACTTTTATGCATTAGGTTCCCCAACCCACATTTGGTGGAAATGCCCTTTGGTTAGTCAGCTCTCAACCTCTCTTTTTGCTTGTTGTTCCTCAGTAGCGATTGAGTTTGCCTGCTGTTCTTCAGTAGGGTTTGCACTGGACAAATTGCCTCAGTCAGGACTCTTCTACCTCTTCCTGATCAACATTACCCTTCATCATCAGATGGTCTGTATATATGTATTCATGGTCAAACTCACTATAGTCTGGAAAACCTTAAACATGCAAAGGTGCAAAAACATTGGAAAAATAATGAATTTTATAGAACTAATGGAAATTCTGGTCTTTACAGCCCAACACGAAATTGTTTTGCATTGCCTCATTTGGGATTTATGAAGTAGAGAACATACATACACATACATACATACAGTGTGTGTGTGTGTATATATATATATATATATATATATATATATATATATATATATAGTGTGTGTGTATATATATATATATATACATATATATATATATATATATATATATATATATATATATATATATATATATATATATATATATATATATATATATATATATATATATATATTGCATATAAAATCATCTTTACACATTGTTACACATTTTGTTTTAGGCGATGTATGAAATAAAAAATATTTTGCCAAAAAGTTGAAAAATGTAACCTACATATTGCTTCTGTGTTTCCTTTTTATAAATTAATTTACAAGGAATTTTTACTTTTAACTTTTAGGTGAAACCCCTTCTGACCTCATCTTGAGAAACGTTATTCTTAGGGGTGGTTCAAGGGATATAGAGCTCTCAGAGATGATCACAACAGGCAATAGTAATCAGGGCAAAGAGGAAGCAGCAGTAAAGCGAGGTGCTGAGTTTAGCTTTCGTTAATAAAAAGTTTCAGTTTGTTCATAAAATTTGGTAAGTTTCAGATATGAGTTTGTGAACAAAATGTAGTAGGTTTCACATACAAATTCATGAATATAACTTTCTCATCTGTGTAAAATGCCATTAAAGTTCAGACTGCTGCAATAAATAGAAGTCTAAAATGATGCAATGTTTATCAGAATATATTTTTGTTGCGTTTAGCTTTCGTTAATAAAATGTTCTCATTTGAGAAAACTGAAATGATGATACTATGTTTATCAGAAGATTTTTCTTTCGTTTAGTTTCAGATACCATTTTATTCATCAAATTTTCCCTTCTTTGCTTTCTATTCTATTTGAAATGTTTGGGTTTCACTGGTTTCAATTCCTTTATAAAGTGTCCCCCTATTGTCTGTTCTATTATACTTTGCCAAAAAACAGGCTAGTCATGCTATAGTATATAAGATCACAATCAAATAAGATCATTTTCATTCAATAGAAGGCCTGAATCTATCTATTGGAAACATATATACAGTATGTTTCCCCCTTTTTAATAAGTGCTCATCTAGTTGATAATCGGATGTAAATACTTTGGGTTAGATGACAAGTGGAGCACTAATTTATGGCACCAATGTAAACGGGCAAATTTAGCCATTTATGAGCATGCGGTAAATAACCAACAATTACAAGTGTCTGTTTTTTGTACTACGATCTCGGGGTAGCAATTAGCACTCTGGAGAATTTTTAAAATAGCCCCCAATTTCTCCCAAAATAAAAAAATATTATTTTTTTAATTAAAAGCAGTTGTGATGGGTTAAAGTTGGGTGCTGTAGGGTGTTAAAAAAAAAGGCATATCAGTCTATGGGAACTGCGTGTTCCCTGTAAATATATATGCTTATATCCATAGATATTTACAATCTGCTAAGCATCTTTGCACAACTTTTCCTTTCGCTGTGCTAGTTCTCATGCCCTGTCTTACGGCATAAGAATGAGGCTCCAATAACCAAAGCTTTCGGAATGCCATTATAAGTTAAGCGCAAATATCGCTTTCACAGAAGTGATATTTTTCTCTCCACTTAAAATCTAGCTCTTTGTTGGTTACCATATCGTATATCAAATTGATATCACCTTTTCTCCAACATAGGTGTGTCCGGTCCACGGCGTCATCCTTACTTGTGGGATATTCTCCTCCCCAACAGGAAATGGCAAAGAGCCCAGCAAAGCTGGTCACATGATCCCTCCTAGGCTCCGCCTACCCCAGTCATTCTCTTTGCCGTTGTACAGGCAACATCTCCACGGAGATGGCTTAGAGTTTTTTAGTGTTTAACTGTAGTTTTTATTATTCAATCAAGAGTTTGTTGTTTTGAAATAGTGCTGGTATGTACTATTTACTCAGAAACAGAAAAGAGATGAAGATTTCTGTTTGTATGAGGAAAATTATTTTAGCAACCGTCACTAAAATCCATGGCTGTTCCACACAGGACTGTTGAGAGCAATTAACTTCAGTTGGGGGAACAGTGAGCAGTCTCTTGCTGCTTGAGGTATGACACATTCTAACAAGACGATGTAATGCTGGAAGCTGTCATTTTCCCTCTGGGATCCGGTAAGCCATGTTTATTACGATTGTAAATAAGGGCTTCAAAAAGGGCTTATTAAGACTGTAGACTTTTTTTGGGCTAAATCGATTGATTATTAACACATATTTAGCCTTGAGGAATCATTTTATCTGGGTATTTTGATATAATAATATCGGCAGGCACTGTTTTAGACACCTTATTCTTTAGGGGCTTTCCCAAAGCATAGGCAGAGCCTCATTTTCGCGCCGGTGTTGCGCACTTGTTTTTGAGAGGCATGGCATGCAGTCGCATGTGAGAGGAGCTCTGATACTTAGAAAAGACTTTCTGAAGGCGTCATTTGGTATCGTATTCCCCTTGGGGCTTGGTTGGGTCTCAGCAAAGCAGATACCAGGGACTGTAAAGGGGTTAAAGTTCAAAACGGCTCCGGTTCCGTTATTTTAAGGGTTAAAGCTTCCAAATTTGGTGTGCAATACTTTTAAGGCTTTAAGACACTGTGGTGAAAATTTGGTAAATTTTGAACAATTCCTTCATGTTTTTTCGCATTTGCAGTAATAAAGTGTGTTCAGTTTAAAATTTAAAGTGACAGTAACGGTTTTATTTTAAAACGTTTTTTGTACTTGTTATCAAGTTTATGCCTGTTTAACATGTCTGAACTACCAGATAGACTGTGTTCTGAATGTGGGGAAGCCAGAATTTCTATTCATTTAAATAAATGTGATTTATGTGACAATGACAATGATGCCCAAGATGATTCCTCAAGTGAGGGGAGTAAGCATGGTACTGCATCATTCCCTCCTTCGTCTACACGAGTCTTGCCCACTCAGGAGGCCCCTAGTACATCTAGCGCGCCAATACTCCTTACTATGCAACAATTAACGGCTGTAATGGATAATTCTGTCAAAAACATTTTAGCCAAAATGAACACTTATCAGCGTAAGCGCGACTGCTCTGTTTTAGATACTGAAGAGCATGACGACGCTGATATTAATATTTCTGAAGGGCCCCTAACTCAGTCTGATGGGGCCAGGGAGGTTTTGTCTAAGGGAGAAATTACTGATTCAGGGAACATTTCTCAACAAGCTGAACCTGATGTGATTGCATTTAAATTTAAGTTGGAACATCTCCGCATTCTGCTTAAGGAGGTATTATCCACTCTGGATGATTGTGACAAGTTGGTCATCCCAGAGAAACTATGTAAAATGGACAAGTTCCTAGAGGTGCCGGGGCTCCCAGAAGCTTTTCCTATACCCAAGCGGGTGGCGGACATTGTTAATAAAGAATGGGAAAGGCCCGGTATTCCTTTCGTCCCTCCCCCCATATTTAAAAAATTGTTTCCTATGGTCGACCCCAGAAAGGACTTATGGCAGACAGTCCCCAAGGTCGAGGGAGCGGTTTCCACTTTAAACAAACGCACCACTATACCCATAGAGGATAGTTGTGCTTTCAAAGATCCTATGGATAAAAAATTAGAAGATTTGCTTAAAAAGATGTTTGTTCAGCAGGGTTACCTTCTACAACCAATTTCATGCATTGTCCCTGTCGCTACAGCCGCATGTTTCTGGTTCGATGAGCTGATAAAGGCGGTCGACAGTGATTCTCCTCCTTATGAGGAGATTATGGACAGAATCAATGCTCTCAAATTGGCTAATTCTTTCACCCTAGACGCCACTTTGCAATTGGCTAGGTTAGCGGCTAAGAATTCTGGGTTTGCTATTGTGGCGCGCAGAGCGCTTTGGTTGAAATCTTGGTCGGCTGATGCGTCTTCCAAGAACAAGCTACTTAACATTCCTTTCAAGGGGAAAACGCTGTTTGGCCCTGACTTGAAAGAGATTATCTCGGATATCACTGGGGGTAAGGGCCACGCCCTTCCTCAGGATCGGCCTTTCAAGGCAAAAAATAAACCTAATTTTCGTCCCTTTCGTAGAAACGGACCAGCCCAAAGTGCTACGTCCTCTAAGCAAGAGGGTAATACTTCTCAAGCCAAGCCAGCTTGGAGACCAATGCAAGGCTGGAACAAGGGAAAGCAGGCCAAGAAACCTGCCACTGCTACCAAGACAGCATGAAATGTTGGCCCCCGATCCGGGACCGGATCTGGTGGGGGGCAGACTCTCTCTCTTCGCTCAGGCTTGGGCAAGAGATGTTCTGGATCCTTGGGCGCTAGAAATAGTCTCCCAAGGTTATCTTCTGGAATTCAAGGGACTTCCCCCAAGGGGGAGGTTCCACAGGTCTCAGTTGTCTTCAGACCACATAAAAAGACAGGCATTCTTACATTGTGTAGAAGACCTGTTAAAAATGGGAGTGATTCATCCCGTTCCATTAAGAGAACAAGGGATGGGGTTCTACTCCAATCTGTTTATAGTTCCCAAAAAAGAGGGAACGTTCAGACCAATCTTAGATCTCAAGATCTTAAACAAGTTTCTCAAGGTTCCATCGTTCAAGATGGAAACCATTCGAACTATTCTTCCTTCCATCCAGGAAGGTCAATTCATGACCACGGTGGATTTAAAGGATGCGTATCTACATATTCCTATCCACAAGGAACATCATCGGTTCCTGAGGTTCGCATTCCTGGACAAACATTACCAGTTCGTGGCGCTTCCTTTCGGATTAGCCACTGCTCCAAGGATTTTCACAAAGGTACTAGGGTCCCTTCTAGCTGTGCTAAGACCAAGGGGCATTGCTGTAGTACCTTACTTGGACGACATTCTGATTCAAGCGTCGTCCCTTCCTCAAGCAAAGGCTCACACGGACATTGTCCTGGCCTTTCTCAGATCTCACGGATGGAAAGTGAACGTGGAAAAGAGTTCTCTATCTCCGTCAACAAGGGTTCCCTTCTTGGGAACAATAATAGACTCCTTAGAAATGAGGATTTTTCTGACAGAGGCCAGAAAAACAAAACTTCTAGACTCTTGTCGGATACTCCATTCCGTTCCTCTTCCTTCCATAGCTCAGTGCATGGAAGTGATCGGGTTGATGGTAGCGGCAATGGACATAGTTCCTTTTGCACGCATTCATCTAAGACCATTACAACTGTGCATGCTCAGTCAGTGGAATGGGGACTATACAGACTTGTCTCCGAAGATACAAGTAAATCAGAGGACCAGAGACTCACTCCGTTGGTGGCTGTCCCTGGACAACCTGTCACGAGGGATGACATTCCGCAGACCAGAGTGGGTCATTGTCACGACCGACGCCAGTCTGATGGGCTGGGGCGCGGTCTGGGGATCCCTGAAAGCTCAGGGTCTTTGGTCTCGGGAAGAATCTCTTCTACCGATAAATATTCTGGAACTGAGAGCGATATTCAATGCTCTCAAGGCTTGGCCTCAGCTAGCGAGGGCCAAGTTCATACGGTTTCAATCAGACAACATGACAACTGTTGCGTACATCAACCATCAGGGGGGAACAAGGAGTTCCCTGGCGATGGAAGAAGTGACCAAAATCATTCTATGGGCGGAGTCTCACTCCTGCCACCTGTCTGCTATCCACATCCCAGGAGTGGAAAATTGGGAAGCGGATTTTCTGAGTCGTCAGACATTGCATCCGGGGGAGTGGGAACTCCATCCGGAAATCTTTGCCCAAGTCACTCAGCTGTGGGGCATTCCAGACATGGATCTGATGGCCTCTCGTCAGAACTTCAAAGTTCCTTGCTACGGGCCCAGATCCAGGGATCCCAAGGCGGCTCTAGTGGATGCACTAGTAGCACCTTGGACCTTCAAACTAGCTTATGTGTTCCCGCCGTTTCCTCTCATCCCCAGGCTGGTAGCCAGGATCAATCAGGAGAGGGCGTCGGTGATCTTGATAGCTCCTGCGTGGCCACGCAGGACTTGGTACGCAGATCTGGTGAATATGTCATCGGCTCCTCCTTGGAAGCTACCTTTGAGACGAGACCTTCTTGTTCAGGGTCCGTTCGAACATCCGAATCTGGTTTCACTCCAGCTGACTGCTTGGAGATTGAACGCTTGATCTTATCGAAGCGAGGATTCTCAGATTCTGTTATCGATACTCTTGTTCAGGCCAGAAAGCCTGTAACTAGAAAGATTTACCACAAAATTTGGAAAAAATATATCTGTTGGTGTGAATCTAAAGGATTCCCTTGGGACAAGGTTAAGATTCCTAGGATTCTATCCTTCCTTCAAGAAGGATTGGAAAAAGGATTATCTGCAAGTTCCCTGAAGGGACAGATTTCTGCCTTGTCTGTGTTACTTCACAAAAAGCTGGCCGCTGTGCCAGATGTTCAAGCCTTTGTTCAGGCTCTGGTTAGAATTAAGCCTGTTTACAAACCTTTGACTCCTCCTTGGAGTCTCAATTTAGTTCTTTCAGTTCTTCAGGGGGTTCCGTTTGAACCCTTGCATTCCGTTGATATTAAGTTATTATCTTGGAAAGTTTTGTTTTTAGTTGCAATTTCTTCTGCTAGAAGAGTTTCAGAATTATCTGCTCTGCAGTGTTCTCCTCCTTATCTGGTGTTCCATGCAGATAAGGTGGTTTTACGTACTAAACCTGGTTTTCTTCCAAAAGTTGTTTCTAACAAGAACATTAACCAGGAGATTATCGTACCTTCTCTGTGTCCGAAACCAGTTTCAAAGAAGGAACGTTTGTTGCACAATTTGGATGTTGTTCGCGCTCTAAAATTCTATTTAGATGCTACAAAGGATTTTAGACAAACATCTTCCTTGTTTGTTGTTTATTCTGGTAAAAGGAGAGGTCAAAAAGCAACTTCTACCTCTCTCTCTTTTTGGATTAAAAGCATCATCAGATTGGCTTACGAGACTGCCGGACGGCAGCCTCCCGAAAGAATCACAGCTCATTCCACTAGGGCTGTGGCTTCCACATGGGCCTTCAAGAACGAGGCTTCTGTTGATCAGATATGTAGGGCAGCGACTTGGTCTTCACTGCACACTTTTACCAAATTTTACAAGTTTGATACTTTTGCTTCTTCTGAGGCTATTTTTGGGAGAAAGGTTTTGCAAGCCGTGGTGCCTTCCATTTAGGTGACCTGATTTGCTCCCTCCCTTCATCCGTGTCCTAAAGCTTTGGTATTGGTTCCCACAAGTAAGGATGACGCCGTGGACCGGACACACCTATGTTGGAGAAAACAGAATTTATGTTTACCTGATAAATTACTTTCTCCAACGGTGTGTCCGGTCCACGGCCCGCCCTGGTTTTTTTAATCAGGTCTGATAATTTCTTTTCTTTAACTACAGTCACCACGGTACCATATGGTTTCTCCTATGCAAATATTCCTCCTTAACGTCGGTCGAATGACTGGGGTAGGCGGAGCCTAGGAGGGATCATGTGACCAGCTTTGCTGGGCTCTTTGCCATTTCCTGTTGGGGAGGAGAATATCCCACAAGTAAGGATGACGCCGTGGACCGGACACACCGTTGGAGAAAGTAATTTATCAGGTAAACATAAATTCTGTTTTTTAAGCTTTGTAATACTTTGTAATACTATAATTAGTATTTGCTAAAGGAAGATATAACCAGTACTACATTTGTGTCTTATTTAGTTTATCAAGGTATTGGTTGTTGTTGCTATTTGCACCCATTTAAGATGCACATATCAGAATGTAAGTACTGTACCTCATATGATCCACTACCGGACTTACCTCTTACTGAGATTATTTCAACGTAAATGTCCTGTTATTTCCAAATAAATGTTTTCTGTTCATACTTTGTACTAGATACCCACCTGAATAAAAAAATGTTATGGGATCCTACAGTGATTGCAGCAATAAAGAACTTAACACAGATGTGGGAGTTCTGAGAGGAATGAGTCATCATGTAAAATGCTGCCTGTGAGCACTTGATGACCCATTCTAATCACCAGATCAGTGATTCCCCTGCAGTGCAGGTCTGATCATTGGTGGAATAGTGGGTGGCATTCCCCGAGCTACAATGGAGTGCCTGGGATGTCACCACAAATGTGTGTGGTGACATCACAGAGGGGGCAGGACCACAAAAGGACTGGCAGTGAGTGAGCTGGATAGGGGGTTGCTGCTCAAACCCCTCAATCTCAGCTCCTTTACTAGCCACAGACCTACAGGACCCCTCATTTGAAAGAGAATCACCTGCTCTTTCAAATGTCTGTGGTCAGGGAAAGCCAAAGGAAAGCAGATATTTTAAAAAAAAGTTCAAACGTAATACATGGGTTTTGGTTACGAAAGGGATATTTTA
The DNA here is from genome assembly GCF_027579735.1 of Bombina bombina. Taxonomy (NCBI): domain Eukaryota; kingdom Metazoa; phylum Chordata; class Amphibia; order Anura; family Bombinatoridae; genus Bombina; species Bombina bombina. The sequence goes on along the minus strand of NC_069503.1, from coordinate 631,985,698 downwards.
TGCTCTATAAAAAAGTCTGTTATACCTGGAGACCCCTAGTCCTTTCTAACACTACCATTAATGGTTTAAAAATTAGATTTGCACATGCCCAAGTAGTGTGAAGTATTAATTTGTAACCCTTTTTAATGCATTTAGTCCCTTCAACACTTGTACATGCAATGAAAGTTTCAATTTAAGAATGTAACTCACTTGGAATCCTGTTTTTCCTCCATACTAACAAGCCAAGGGATGTTCGGTTCTGCCAAGCAGATCATGCTTTGGATGGATTTGGCGTTACACCCAAACACCCATTGCTGTCTTTGAAGGAGTGTAGATCAGTAAGGGTGGCTATCTGCTTTGTATCGTTAGGTTTCTATGGTAAGTCAAGCTGCACCAGCAGTAATTAATGTACATAACTCTGTAACCAGTGGCTGAGAGTTTCCATTGCAGATACAACAGGCACTGCTGGACTTGAAGAGCCCCCCATTGCTCTGTATATCCATAAAGAAAAAGGCAACAAATCCAGCCAAACAACAAGGCACAGTGGAAGTAGACCTTAAAACAATATGTGGAAAGGTGACATCCTATGCAAGTTCCATATTTAGTTGCATAAGGCCAACTCATAAGGATTAAGTGAAACAGTACAAAAAAGGTTGAATAGGAGACCTACAGTATGGCTTTTTCAATAGAATGGGAATATTCTAGAATGGACAAGTTGAAGAGAGTTTTCAGATTAATTTGATCAAAGTGGTCCACATGAAGAAGCATCAGGTAGTTGGTGCTATAATGGTAATCAAATATTCACAGATTTATAAAATAATTTAAAAACTCCCATTTTGGCAGCATAGAGTGTTTACAAGGAGCTGTCGAATGCGGGGTCATTTTTCCTTTAAAAATGGGAAGATATTAAGTAATATACTTTCTCCAGTGATTTGAGGAAATCACACAATACAGGAACATTTTGACTGAGAATTAAAGGGATACAACACATTAAATACATTTCATACACCTTTCATGCATCGGTGCTGCCATTAACGATCCTAGGTTACACTGCTGGAATTGGTGCACATGTGAAAACAGGTCAGACTGGACTGTAGTGAAATATAGATTTGAACATGGCAGCACCCATAACTGGAGGGAGGTGGGGAATAACATCAATACTATGCTTATAAAATGTATTTAGTGTTTAATGTCCCTTTAAGGGCATGTATTAATGTGGTTCTTGTTCTGGTAACATTTCTGTTTCTTATTAGGAATTTGCTATCACTGCATATATTGAATAATGTTGTCAATATTAACCTGGGTAGCGCTTGCTGATTGTTGACTACAAAAGCTTACAATCCTGCTTTTCAAATAAAGATACCAAGAGAAAGACAAATAATGATAACAGGAGTAAATTAAGAAAATTGCTTAAAATTGCATGCTCTATCCAAATCATGAAAAAAAAAAAAAAAAGAGTTTATTAACCCTTTAAAGGTACAGTAAACACCTTGAGATTTGTACATTAAGGGCTAGATTACATAGTGGCGGATCCCTTTGAATATTTTGCCGCCTCGTAGCACTTTCGATTTTACCTGAAGAAAACATTTAGGGCTAGATTACAAGTGGAGCACCATTTAACACTTCTGCTCAAGCATTAACTCCACTAGAAGTAAGCTTTTTGCGCGTGTAAGAAGATGAACTTAGAAGATCGCTCTCACGATAACCTATTGCCCCATAGAAGTCAATAGAGCAAAAAAGTGGAAGAAAAACCTAACACCCTACTCACACGCAAACAATTTCCCATATTCTCAAGTGCTCTAGCCCGACATGAAAATATGAATATTTCACATTCCAATGTTCTTCACATAGAATAATGTTATATTTATTCATAAATAAATACTTATATATGTATATATATATATATATATATATATATATATATATATATATATATATATATATATATATATATAGTGTTTTTGCACAAACATATATTTTTATATATATATATATATATATATAATTATATATAGGTATAGATATATACTGATATAAATATAGGAATATCTATTTACACATAGAACATATTTCCTTATGTGAAGTATATCAGAATGTGAAATATTTACAGTAGATACACAGTATAACACTTTCTTAAATATGAATATTGCATAAATATGTTTCTACATGTTTTCATCTACTTAACTGCAAAGGGCTCCAAAGCACTTACATATATGTCTATATATGTATACATATGTATTTATGTGTTTATATGTGTATATTTGTCTGTAAATACATATTTACACATATAAATAAATATGTACACACATAAAACGTATATATCTAAGTATTTCTTAGAAGTGCACTGTCACTCAATAACAGCAACTGCCAGGGTAGAGGTAAAACATGAATCCCTACCAAATGAGGAAGAGTGTTATCCCCGAAACGTCACATTAAAGGCACTTCATAGAGATATAGACCAGAGAGTGCAAGCCTGTTATATATATATTTATTTAATTTTTTTTTAAATAATTTTTATTAGATGGTGTTATTATGAGTGTAACTGTACTGTGTAATGTATTTGTAATGTGATTTGTGACACTTTTTTTTTTTTACGAAACAGTTAGCCAGAGCTCTGAGGACGCGATAATCATTCCAGCGTAAATGGCGATTGCACTCAAACGATCGTGTTTACTTTCAACTTGTTATACGAGCGAAAAGCCAATGTGTGCAAACAGCTGCCATAAACTCCTCATAATCTAGCCCTTAATTATATATCTGATAGCATCTGATCTAATATAGAGATTCCATACAATTAATTATACAAATATTTTTTTTGAAAATTATTTTATTGTAAATACTGCATTTTGTTTAAAACAATTTAAGAAATATATCACTATTTTTAAGGGACAGTAAATAAAAAAAATCTGTAAGGCATGTGAAAGAGTTCTATTTTTGCATGAAAAAAAGGGTTAAATATTTTCTGTCTGATTTTTGTGCTAACAGAAAGTGTGCAATGGGACCTTAAAGGGATACGAAACCTAAAAATGTTATTATGTGATTCAGACAGAGCATACCATTTAAAACAAGTTTCAAATTTACTTCTATTACCAAACTTGCTTTGTTCCCATGATATTCTTTGTTGAAGATATAGCTAGGTAGGTATCTGGAGCACAACATGGCAGGAAATAGTGCTCTTGCAAATGGATAATAGTTTTGCAAAACTGCTGCTATAAAGTGCTCCAGAAATGGGCCGGCTCCTGGACTTGTGTCCCTGCTTTTCAACAAAAGATACCAAGAAAACAAAAGAAAAATTATAATAAAAGTAAAATTAAATAGAAAGTTATTTAAAATTGCATGCTCTATCTGATTTATTAAAGAAAAATGTTGGGTTTCATATCCCTTTAAGGACTGATTGTTGACTGAAGGAGAATTCTCAAAGCTTCATTAATATTTAAGCACCTCACAAACGTAAAAAAAAATACATTTTCTCAATAAAGGGATATCCCTCTATACTATAATTGCGTTTGTAATGTCCGTTGCCATCGGCAGTTGCCCACGCATCCTCAATGGAATGTTGGCTTCACGCGCAGCCAAAATAATTCACCTGGATGCCGAAAATGGCTGGGTGGATTCTTTCACCACCCTGCCATTTTCGGAATCCACCGGGATGCAGCGAAGGTAAACGGAGCATTACAAAAAAAAAACACCACCCGCACGAAGTATAACAAAAAAAACCCTGAACCTCCCATACACCGCAAACCCACACATCGCAAAATAATAAAGTAATTAACCCCTTAATCCCTTAACCGTCAACCACCCACATCGCAATAAACCTAATTACCCTATTAACCCTTAAACCACAAAACCCCCACATCGCAATAAACCTAATTACCCTATTAACTCCTAAACCGCAAAATCCCCACATCGCAATAAACCTAATTAACCTATTAAACCCTAAACCGCAAAAACCCCACATCACAATAAACCTATTTACCCTATTAACCCCTTAAACCGCCAAAACCCACAACGCAAATAACTAATTAAAATTACTAAGCCCCCTAACCTAACACCCCCTAACCTAACACCCCCTAAATTAACACAAATTACTAAACTAAAAAATACTAAAGTTCCAAAAAATAAAAAAAGCTAAGATTACAAAAAATAAAAAAGGCTAAAATTACAGAACATAAAAAAACAAATTACCAAAGTTTACAAAACTAAACCTAATCCCTATGAAAATAAAAAAGCTCCCCAAAATAAAAACACCCCCTAATCTAAGAATAAACTGCCAGTAGCCCTTAAAAGGGCTTTTTGCAGGGCATTGCTACAAGATAAACAGCTCTTCTACATTAAAAATACACAAAGTCCCTCCTAAAATAAACCCTACCGCCCACCAAAACCCCCCAAAATAAAAAACCTAACACTTAAAACCCTAAACTACCAATTGCTTTGAAAAGGGCATTTGTTGGGCATTTCCCTTAAAAGGGGCATTTAGCTCTTTTACAAAATGCCCATCCTAATCTAAATAAAAAAAATATGCTATTCAAATCAGCCAAAAGAATTTCAGTAGCTCTCATCCTATTGGCTGATTTTATCAGCCAATAGGATTTGAGTAGCTCTCATCCTATTGGCTTCACTATCCAGTAAATTCACTATCCAGTGTACGGGGACGATTGTACGAAGAGCATCCTCCGCGCTCCATGGCTCCGCGGTCGCCGGTCTTCAGTTCCAGGGTCGCCGGTCTGCAGCTCCGCGGTCATAGGTCTTCAGCTCCGCGCCGGATATTCCTGGAAGAAGAAAGATGAGGTTGCCGCTTGGAAGAAGACTTCACTGCATGGGACAGGACCTTCATAGGGATTAGGTTTTAGTTTATTTTGGGGGGGTTTAGACAGGTTTGTTTTTTTTTGTTTTTTTGGGGGTTTTTTTTAGATTAGGGATGGGCAGCAAAAGTGCTGAATGCCCTTTTCAGGGCAATGGATAGTTTAGGTTTTTTAGTGTTAGGTTTATTTATTTTGGGGGGGGGTTGGTGGGTTTGTGGGTTTTACTGTTGGGGGGGGATTTATAATTTTTTGTAACTGCAAAAGAGCTGTTTAACTCCTTTCATAGGGATTAGGTTTAATTTTTTTATTTTTGATAATTTGTTTATTTTTTTCTTTAGTTCATTTTTTTTTTTATTAATAACACATAGACTGCCCTCTGGGCAGGCTTACTAACTAGTTTTACAATAAAAAAAATAATACATTTTACAATGATGTTTTTTAGATACAGCTTAGAAAAACATGACTTGTGTACCATTTTAAATAAAGTTACAGAAGATATCTGTGTCTTTAAATAGTAAAAATAATTTATATTAAATAAATTGTTACAGAAGCAAAAAGCTGTGAGATTGTCATGAAGCAAGCCAGCTCGGGAAATCCTGCCAAGAACATAAGCTTTGCCAAACTGTTGCTGGAAGGATGAAAAAAGAGGTATTTGTTAACTCTCTCAATACTTTTATTAGATTGGAAATGGTATTCAGACAAACAATGAATGCCCTCTGTGAAGAAGAAAATGAAAACATATCTTTGGGATAGGATGATTTTCCAATCAACTCCAATGCATCTAAGTCCTTGCTAAATATTTGATACAGTTAATGGAAAAAAATCATCAGAGTCATCTGCAGTGCAACTACAACTGTTGTTTTTAGTAAACAACTTTGGGAAGCCGCTTTAGAGAATGTGTATCTAGATTTGAATTATTTTACGCTAATATTATTGGTCCATAGTGTTGAAAACCAAAGGAAAAATGCTTTAAAAAGGCAAAGTGCATGCACACTCCCAACAAAAAAATCAATAAAAAAATCTGTATTCTAAAGTTTGGTATGTCACAGTCGTAGACTACAAGAATATTGATATTTTATCCTAGAAATTTAAGAATTTAATTATGATCCAATCTTACTTTGGGTGTACCATCTGGATTTGTATGGGGTGGTCCTACTCTATGAGCTCTTTCTATGAATATCGTGTAATTATATATCTGTATGCCAACTAGTTGGGGTAGCTTGGATGAGTCGAAAGTTAAGAGGACCTGAAACTCCCCAGTTTCAGGTAAACCAATTACTCTAAGGTTATTGTGATGGGCTCTGTCTTTTAGTTCTTCCATTTTATTCTGGATTGCATTTATTTTATTACCTTGGGTTGTAATGGAATGTTCTTGGACAGTAAGACGGTCCTTTACATCTGAAACCCTTACCTCTACTTCTGCCAACCTGGTGGAGAATTGCCTAATTTCACTGGCCAAGTTGGTCATTTCTAGTTTAAGCAATTCAAATTGGGGCATAAATAATTCAGAAAGTTGTTGTACCAGGAGGGTGGAATCCAGATTAGATATGGGGGTTCAATGTGAGATTCTGAGCTGATATCAGCTTGTTTGGTTTTTCTTTCTTTTTGTTTAGGCAACATTGCCGGAGAGTTAGATTTGGCGTGTGATACAAATTTTTCCATGTGCAAATATATACTCATATAGAGTAAGATAGTGAAGGGGGAAGTGAAGGGGTGTGGAGAATTGCAAAACTGTGGGTGTAATAAGAGTGCTCAAAGGCCCACCATATAGATGGCCTGCCTTAATTACCAAGGAGAATCTTAGAAGTTAATGCCCCGCCCTTACTTGAAATTAAGTGGTTGGTACCAAGCAATGGGGCTTCTGAATAATACCTTTGTATGTATATCTTCTATGGAATAGCTATTAGAAACCAATTTTGTAATTGCTTTCAGGCTAACTTTAGTTAGAAATTACCAGAAATAAGATTGGAGCCTCCACATCAGAGGAAATACAACCAACACTGAATAGGTCTAAGGGCGCAGTTCTACCTGTTACAGGCTGGAGGGAAAGTGTACTGTTTTCTTTTAGTATATAATTGTCTCTTTGCATGCTTATCTTTAACTAATGATTTATCCCGTCAATAGATTGCTCAATGAGGGGCCACATACAGAGCCTGAACCATATGTATATCCTTAAGCAAATTTATATTTTTAAGTGTCTATTAGTCAATATTATATTGATAACCAACTAGGAAACCTCTGGACATATAGACAACCGTATGTATATCCTTAAACAAATTTATATTTTTAAGGGTCTATTAGTCAATATTATATTGATAAGCAACTAGGAAACCTCTGGGCATATAGACAACCTATCTGCTAGATTTAGAGTTTTGTCGGTAACGACCCGCGTAGCTAACGCTGGCTTTTTTTTCCCCACACCTTTTAAATACAGCTGGTATTTAGAGTTCACAGAAGGGCTGCGTTAGGCTCCAAAAAAAGGAGCGTAGAGCATAATTTACTGCCACTGAAACTCTCAATACCAGCGTTGCTTACGGACGCGGCCAGCTTCAAAAACGTGCTCGTGCACAATTCCCCCATAGGAAACAATGGGGCAGTTTGAGCTGAAAAAAACCTAACACCTGCAAAAAAGCCACGTTCAGCTCCTAACGCAGCCCCATTGTTTCCTATGGGGAAACACTTTCTAAGTCTGCACCTAACACCCTAACATGTACCCCGAGTCTAAACACCCCTAACCTTACATTTATTAACCTCTAATCTGCTGCCCCCCCTATCGCTGACACCTGCATATTATTATTAACCCCTAATCTGCCGCTCCGTACACCGCCACAACCTACATTATCCCTATGTACCCCTAATCTGCTGCCCCTAACACCGCCGACCCCTATATTATATTTATTAACCCCTAATCTGCCGCCCCCAACGTCGCCTCCACCTACCTACAATTATTAACCCCTAATCTGCCGACCGGACCTCACCACTACTCTAATAAATGTATTAACCCCTAAAGCTAAGTCTAACCCTAACACTAACACCCCCCTAAGTTAAATATAATTTAAATCTAACGAAATAAATTAACTCTTATTAAATAAATTATTCCTATTTAAAGCTAAATACTTACCTGTAAAATAAACCCTAATTTAGCTACAATATAAATTATAATTATATTGTAGCTATTTTAGGATTAATATTTATTTTACAGGCAACTTTGTATTTATTTTAACCAGGTACAATAGCTATTAAATAGTTAATAACTATTTAATAGTTACCTAGTTAAAATAATTACAAAATTACCTGTAAAATAAATCCTAACCTAAGTTACAATTAAACCTAACAATACACTATCAATAAATTAAATAAATTACCTACAATTACCTATAATTAAACCTAACACTACACTATCAATAAATTAATTAAATACAATTCCTACAAATAAATGCAATTAAATAAACTAACTAAAGTACAAAAAATAAAAAATATTTACAAACATTATAAAAATATTACAACAATTTGAGCTAATTACACCTACTCTAAGCCCCCTAATAAAATAACAAAGCCCCCCAAAATAAAAAAAATGCCCTACCCTATTCTAAAATACAAATAGAAAAGCTCTTTTACCTTACCAGCCCTTAAAAGGGCCTTTTGCGGGGCATGCCCCAAAGAATTCAGCTCTTTTGCCTGTAAAAAAAAACATACAATACCCTCCTCAACATTACAACCCACCACCCACATACCCCTAATCTAACCCAAACCCCCCTTAAATAAACCTAACACTTAGCCCATGAAGATCTTCCTACCTTATCTTCACCACGCCGGGTATCACCGATTGGTCCAGGTTTCGAAGTCTTCATCCAAGCCCAAGCGGGGGCTGAAGACGTCCATCCTCCAGCTGAAGTCTTGATCCAAGCAGCGGCTGAAGAGATCCATCATCGGGGCTGATGTCTTCATCCTATCCGGGCAGAAGAGGAGATCCGGACCGGTAAACATCTTCATCCAAGCGGCATCTTCTATCTTCTTCCATCCGTCGACGAGTGGCTCCATCTTCAAGACCTCCAGCGCGGATCCATCCTCTTCTTCCGACAGCCTAACACAGAATGAAGGTTCCTTTAAGGGACATCATCCAAGATGGCGTCCCTTGAATTCCGATTGGCTGATAGGATTCTATCAGCCAATTGCAATTAAGGTAGGAAAATTCTGATTGGCTGATGGAATCAGCCAATCAGATTCAAGTTCAATCCGATTGGCTGATCCAATCAGCCAAACAGATTGAGCTCGCATTCTATTGGCTGATCGGAACATCAGAATTTTCCTACCTTAATTCCGATTGGCTGATAGAATCCTATCAGTCAATCGGAATTTGAGGGACGCCATCTTGGATGATGTCCCTTAAAGGAACCTTCATTCTGTGTTAGGCCCACGAGGCCCACAATAGGCCGAAACGTATGTCTGGGGTTTTGCTGTTTCCCTCGTTCAGAGAGGGATTGCCTGGTATTTCAGGGCTGGGCTGTACTCTGAAGTCAGGATCAGACTGATATGCTTCAGGAAAGTTCTTCTATGTGAAAGGCACATGTTGAGCAAAAAGAGGCTGCTTCTTGGGTGGTAACTAGCCATAGAACAAGCTATTATGTTATTGTTCGTTCTCAGGTTGAGCGATTCTCTCTTTTTATTTATGCAAATTATGACACTTATGGACGTCTCCCTATGTGTGATGCAGTAATCCAGACGTGGACACGTTGCTCAGTGTGCCTAGAGGGTTATGGTTGCACCTCACTGAGGAGGCCCACAATAGGCTGAAACGTACGTCTGAGGTTTTGCTATTTCTCTTGTTCAGAGATGGATTGCCTGGTATTTCGGGCTGGACTGTACTGTGAAGTCAGGATCCGACTGATATGCTTCAGGAAAGTTCTTCTCTGTGAAAGGCACATGTTGAGCAAATAGAGGCTGCTTCTTGGGTGGTAACTAGCCATAGAACAAGCTATTGTGCTATTGTTCGTTCTCAGGTTGAGTGCTTCTCTCTTTTATTTATGCAAATGATGACACTTATGGAAGTCTCCCTATGTGTGATGCGGGAATCCAGATGTGGACCCGTTGCTCAGTGTGCCTAGAGGGTTATTGCTGCACCTCACTGACAAGGCCCACAATAGGCCGAAACGTACGTCTGGGGTTTTGCCGTTTCTCTTGTTCAAAGAGGGATTGCCTGGAATTTCGGGGCTGGACTGTACTGTGAAGTCAGGATCAGACTGATATGCTTCAGGAAAGTTCTTCTCTGTGAAAGGCACATGTTGAACAAAAAGAGGCTGCTTCTTGGGTGGTAACTAGCCATAGAACAAGCTATTATGCTATTGTTCGTTCTCAGGTTGAGCGCTTCTCTCTCTCTTTTTTTTTTTATTTATGCAAGTTTTACTTATAGTTCCATCTTTTATAGCACTTTTTCATCTTTTTTAGCCTCTAGCTTTTATCTTTCTTACCCGTGCAGCCTATATTGTTTTTTTACTATTTTAAACATTTTCAGTAATTATGTTACATTTGTATGATAGTTTTATTTTACAGACACACTTTTTTCAGCATCACGCCTTTAAATGGTCTTTTTAAAGGGGCTTTTTTGAAGTTTCTATTATATTAGATTAGTTTATTTGTCTTTTACAGTATTATTATGGTCTAAGATCTGACAGTTCATACTTTCTACAAATTAGATCTTCTCAGCGACCTCAGACCTAGAGAAATACTTTACATTCTTTTGTGGTTTTTAAACAAACACAATTTAAGATTTTCCTATTAAATATTTGCACTCCTAGTAACCATGCCGTTTTCTAAATTGTGAACTCGGCTATTGCTTCAGAGTTCTACAACCTTCATTTTTTTGTATTTTTGTATCTTTGTGTTTTTGTATTTTTTTTGTATTTTTTGTATAATTTTTTTGTATAATTTGTGTATTCAAGGGTAGAAATACCATTATATAATACCACATATAATATTTAAACCTACTTTTTTGATTCCGATAGCGCTCTCTCAAATCCCTTCACATCATGCCTTTCTTCTTATTACTTGTTAGTGGTATCAAGTAAATATACTAGAGGTTATAAGCTTAAATGAATCCAAATATTACATATACGACCTATTAGACACATTCGGCTGGATTGCGAGTTTTGCATTATGAGTGAAAAAGCTTCATAACAATGCTTTTTCACTACCGCTGGTATTACAAGCTTTAAAAAAGTCCTTTTTCAATGGGACTTCCACAGTGCCTGTATTACGAGTTTGCTTGTCCGGCCAAAAAGTGAGCGGTACAACCCATAACTACAAGATCCGTACCGTAAACTGAAAGTCAATAGTTATGGGTTTTATGCTACAAAGTCGTAACATAAAACTCATAACTAAAGTGCTAAAAAGTACACTAACACCCATAAACTACCTATTAACCCCTAAACCGAGGCCCTCCCGCATCGCAAACAATAAAATAAAATTATTAACCCCTAATCTGCTACTCCCGACATTGCCGCCATTATAATAAACATATTAACCCCTAAACAACCGTACTACCGCATCGCAAACACTAGTTAAATATTATTAACCCCTAATCTGCTGTCCCTAACATCGCCGCAACCTACATTACTGTTATTAACCCCTAATCTGTTGCCCCCAAAATTGCCGCCACTATACTAAAGTTATTAACCCCTAAACCTAACCCTAAGTCTAACCCTAACCAGTGGCGGCTGGTGAATTTTTAGGATGGGGGTGCACAAGACCCTGCCCCTATTAGAAAGCCATGCCCCTTTGAAAAAACACTCCCCTTTTTAAAACCCACGCCCCTTTTAGCAAGCCACACCCATTTTTAAAATCCACACCCCATTGCGAAAGTCACGCTCATCAAATGGCCCCACTCATTTGAACCAGCAGTGTTTTTGGTCATCGTCTTCTTGAAATATCCAGCCCCGTCCTGGGGGTAACTTCAAGTTTGTGACTGATTCCTCAACATTATTCTCAAGTATCTGCTGATATTGAGTGGAATCCATGAGACCCTCAACAATATTCCCAGTAGTACAGGTCTATGGAGGTGGTCTGTGGGCTGTTTTTGAACGTTCTTATCATCCTTTGCCTATCCGATATTTTACTTGGCCTGCCACTTCTGGCCTTAACAAGAACTGTGCCTGTGGTCTTCCATATCCTCACCATGCTGACTATGTTCCTCACAGTGGACACTGACATCTTAAATCTATGCAATAGCTTTTTGTAGCCTTCCTCTAAACCATGATATTGAACAATCTTTGTTTTTAGGTCATTTGAGAGTTGTTTTGTGGCCCCCATGTTGTCATAGAGGAGAGTCATAGAGAACAACTTGCAATTGGCCACCTTAAAACCTTTTCTCATGATTGGATACACCTTTCTATGAAGTTTAAGGCTTAATGGGCTCACCAAACCAATTTTGTCTTCCAATTAATCAGTGCTAGGTAGTTACAGGTATTCAAATCAACAAAATAACAAGGGTGCACAAATGTATGCACATTTTCTTTTAATATTTAAAATTTTCTGTTAATCCAATAAACCTAATTTCACTACTGAATTTTTACTGTGTCCATTTATTTGATAGATCAAAATGAAATTACTGATCCAAACAGCCAATTATTTATAACTGAAAATCATGGAAATTGTCAGAGGTGCCTAAACTTTTGCATACAACTGTATATGATTTCATGCACTCAAACTGTATTAAAGTAATGTACTCAGATATGAAATATATTTTTATGAAATGTAACATCAATTATATATAAATACTATGCTCCAATACAGCTCACAGGCAGGATATCTAAAAAATATACAAAGGGAACATTTGTTAAAGTTTAAGCTTCAAAAGATTCTTTACTTCATCTCTTAATGAGATTAGATCTCTACAAACAAGATAACCATGTTACCTCTCTGGGGTGACAGAGAAACAATTCTGTACTTTAGTTCAGATATGCTCAATCTTCAGGAAAGTAAGTAATTATCCCTTGTATGATATACAAATGATGAGACTAACAATACTTTTGAAGGTGTGAATCCACATATACGTCTGGAAAGGTTTTCTAGCTCAGAATCGATGCAAGCATATAGAAGACAAAATTTCATATGAAATGACTTGTACCTAATTTTCATATAGTTTTATGTACTCCTATACTTTATTAAGGAATGACTTCAAATATGGAATATATTTATATTAAAGTGGGATAATAAGGAAATATAAATATCGTTACAATAAATTAATCACTACAGAATTCTAATTAAATGCAATGTAATATCAGAATATGAAATGATTAATCAATTGATTTCAAATAGTTAATAGTATAGCAGATTATTAGTATCATACTAACTATTAAATTACAATCCTTTTACGTCTCCCAATATTTAATGAATCATCGCGTTCATCATGTCCTTGAAGTGAAAGCTCAAATGCGCCGGAAAATAGAATACAATTCATAATTTTGGAAAGAACATAACGATTTGTGGTTACTTGATCATTGTGTTTTTTGACATTCAAACAATATGCACTGACAAGTTGTTGGCGAATATCAATTCTTCATAGCAAATTAATCTCTAATGGGGAGTATAAATGTGATTGGTAGCAATTATTTAAATTTTTGGAGTTAAATGTGATAAATCGGCGACACCATAACTCACCCAACTTGAATCACCTCTTTGTTTTTCAAACAGGAGACAATAAAAACAAGATCCTGTTTGCAAAATGACTATTAAGTTAATCTCTTAAGATATTACCATTAGCAAGTATATATATATATATATATATATATATATATATATATATATATATATATATATATATATATATATATATATATATATATTTATATATATATATATTTATAATATTTAATATTATGACATGTCTAATATTTAAATTAATATACAAGAATCCATACTCTTCAGTATACCCATGTCTAGTCTTAAAATATACATGCTCAGTTAAATTATATAATAACATATATATTAACCAAATGATTAATCAAAGCTGCAAAATGATAAGTATCTTGAATGTACATTTATGAAAATATATATATTCCTGGATTTAAAGAACCTTCCACATAATAGAGAAATAAAACCACATCTCAATTATTGTTGCCCTAGCCCCCAGTGTTCGATATTAGGCAATGCAGCCAAAGGCCATGGCAACATTAAGATAAATACACCAACATTTTACTTTCTACAAAAGAAGATTATTTCTATTACACTAGTGCTTAATAATTAACTTCAAAGGTAAAGATTAAAACAGAATGTTGATAAATCAAGTACAATTTTTGTAAATTAAGTCAATCTGCCTTTCTTTTTTTGAGGCAAATAAATCAATAACATTTTCGGTGAATGTAGGAATGTCATTGATCAATTGTTTTTCAATTGTGAGCATGGCTAGAGCAGTCAGTCTTTCCTCAGTCATGGTGCTCCTTAGAAATGTCTTAACTCGTTTTAAAGTTGAGAAACATCTCTCAGCCTCAGCAGTTGTCACGGGAATAGTCGAAATAATTTGCAACAGTTTGTAGGTCTCCGAGAAAGTACTGTCCAAGTTATTTTCTATTACAAACTGTAGAAGACTGATGGCACCATTCATATTTCGTAAATCTGGTCTTCAGTAAATTACTCCTAGTTCAGTTTTCAGGCGATCTTTCTGTAATATGTCATAAACAGCTGATGTTTATTCAAGAAGCTGATTTGGAAATTTTTTCTCGTAATCCGCAAATATTTCCGCTTGGAGGAGAGAAACAGCCGAGTAGTGAGTTATAAAAGAAAATATATCTTTTACTTGATTCGTGATAACATCGCATATCTCTTTAGCTGCCACAGTCTGAGTAATGTGAATATTTTCTCTCTTCCTTTTTCTTGATGTTTCCTCTGTTTCTGATATCGTCATGATCACTGTGTCCATTCTTTTCCTTCCGTTTTCCATTGTCTGCTGGAAAGTGTTAACATGTTTTCAAATAAGTGTTGCGTCTGTTAGTGTTTTCTGAAGTTGGCTGTATAACACATCTACATGTGGCATAATATTGTGAAAAACTGAAAGCCAAAACACAAATACAGAGTCTTGTAACATACTCCGAATAGCCCCTGCTTGATTTATTGCTATTTCTTTTTTCGATGTTGACTCTATTTTTTCCATACATTCAATTAACTGTTCCCTGTTTTCAAACACTGTATTGATGGTTCGACTCTTGAAATTCCACCTGGTGGCTGAACCATGAGGTATCCTTCTTCTAACAGTTTCATCTAGAATAGCTATCCGTTGTGGCGCGTTACTAAAAAAGTTAGTAATGTCACTTAGGTTAGAAAAAAATACTCGAACTTGTTGATTCTGACTGCTTGCTTGGCTGACAATCAAATTGAGTTGAAGTGCGTAGCAATGCACAAAATGTGCATTCTTGTAGGTACGTTTAATTATAGCCTGAACACCTGCATGCTGACCACTCATCACGCTTGCACCGTCGTAACTCTGGGATATCAATTTTTCGGGGTTGTCTATAACTTTTTCCAAAGTATTTTGGATACATGTAGCTATAGATTCTGCATCATGTCCAGCTGGATAAGTGAATTCCAAGAATCTCTCAACCGGTTGACCGTTACCTATAATGTATCGAAAAACAACAACTAATTGGAAGGCAGATGAAACATCAGTAGTTTCATCTGCTATCACTGCTACAAAACTTGCTTTTGAGATTTCCTTTTTTATTTGGTTCTGGCAAACAGTAAGCATACAGTCTAATGAATCGTTTTGAATTTCTTTTGACGTTCCTTTAAAAACAGTGGCGGGGGGCGGAGCCTGCCAGCAAGGGGAGCAGACGTGTTTGCTTAGAGCTCTCCTGATATAATTCGTTATATATACATATAAGGCTCTATTTTGGAGAGAATGTGTAGAAATTAAAGATTACTACATCTGCCAGCCCACGGAGAAGCAGAAGGTTGAACCTTGGACTGTGGAGATACTGAAGAGACATTACGATTTGGGACCTTCAGTGCATCGCTAAGCGGTGTAAATAGGATCCCACTTGGTATTTGTGATGCTGTCTCCTCTCTGTACCCTCTAATATGGATCTGGAAGCAGCGCTGCACAAGTTTGAGGATGGAGCCCTGAAAAGCCTAGACAATTACTTTCTAGTAATCAGCCGCCTATTAGCGCAACTCCGCAATCAGTTTTTTACTCCTCATGGCAGGCAAGATGGCGGCGATAACTTTGGACTCAGTATGGAAACCCGATCGCAGTCTCTACATATGCCGGAAAGATATGCACTTTTGGAAACAGCTGATGTTCCGGCAGGAGGGTGCGAACACTATCACGGCTCAGAGTGTAAGAGACCACAGTACAGCTTGAAGTTGCCGAATCCTGAACACGCCATACCGGGAGCATATAAAGATGCAGAGGGGAACGAATATGCAGAGAGCCGAGGGAGAATGACGCCATACCAGGTGCTAAGCTTGCTGCTCTACGGACAGATAGATCTTTGCAACTCCCTAAGCTTGTGTTATAGTGGTACGCTGCAGGACCTAGGTAATTGGCTATGTGTGTTTCTTCTTAAAGTACAGATAGCTGGAGCAGGAGTTACACCTGCTATGGGCATCGGTTGAGGAGCAGGAATGCCGATAACAGCACAAACTGAACATGAGGACTTATGTGCTGGGTCTCCTGTGTGTATGTCACAATTTGTGCAATTATACCATATGACTGGATGTGTATGTCACAATTTGTGCAATTATACTATATGACTGGAACGATATATATTCCCGCACTACACACTCCATTTTAAAGTTGTTTTTTTTTTGTTTTTGTTTTTTTTACCCAAACATATTTGCAGCTGGTGGAATTCATATATTCGAAATATGGACTTATATCACTATTTGAAACTATCTATGCAATCTTCTGATTGCAAGGCTGTTAGGTCTGGGCACTGGGTTTGTTAGTGTCTGATATGTGAGGGGTTATGTGATGCAACTTGATGCTTAAGTACTGTGCAATGTAATCCCTCTGTTTGCAGTTTACTTTCCACTTATGAATGTATAGGGGAATGACTTAAATATTGCTATCTCTTCTGCTATGCCCCCACATTTGAAAGTTTAATCTGACCCTCACAGCCAAATGATGATTCTCAACCACTGCTGCAATCTATTATATATTAACCCTACATAGTAGCTCCTGTTTCTCTGGTTCTTACTTGAGTTCAACAACAGCACTATTGCTTTATTATGTAGAGTATCCCAGTACTTTTTGAGTGTATACCATGCAGTGGAAATGTTGAATATTAACTTGAACCACTTATAAGCTCCCTAACTTAGATTTAGTGCTCCTAGCTGATTAGGA
Source organism: Bombina bombina (assembly GCF_027579735.1). Lineage (NCBI taxonomy): Eukaryota > Metazoa > Chordata > Amphibia > Anura > Bombinatoridae > Bombina > Bombina bombina. The sequence continues at coordinate 631,968,583 of NC_069503.1, read as the reverse complement.
TGCAGGTCTAGGGACCCTATCTTGGAAATTTTAGCTTTCAGAACAGTTCTGTACACTACTTATATTTGTATTGCTTGCCTAGCATAGTGTTGGTTCTAAATGTTATGTTGTATAAATCCAGTTTATATTATTGCTCATATATAAGATATATAGATATGTGCTCGTTCACACTGATACAGACGCATAACCCTCTTTCACAGGTCTATAGCATGCTAGAGGTGGGTTTACAGATTTATGTCTTAAGTAAGAGAGCTCCAATGCTCACATATATACACACTATGGAGAGAATTTTTTTATAGATGGATATTTACATGTCTGGTCCAATCCATGGTAATATTATTCCCATCTCCCACCTCTTTAGTCTGTCAAAGGTGCTATAATAATCCAAGATAGCGCTGCAATATGTTTAGAGATCAGCATACCTGATGACCCGGATGTGCTGCTTAGACCTATGTTACATGTCTATATTTAAATACTTGTACAGGGGTATTGAAGACTGAGTTAGTCTTATATTCAGTTTGTTTTTTATGGATTGACTCTTATTGTTATGAAAATACCGGTGTTGTAGAACCTTGCTCATATAACCTATATCTAGATCTTTTCTAAGGACTCCCTAGCTCTATAGATGCAACTCTGGTATATACTTTCAAATCATTCTAAGTCAGAAAGTTCACTATAGACATACTAATTGCATGTTAGGATGTTGCAGTGTATATGGATAATGTATGTTTACCTAGAAGGGTTCTGTATGCTAATCCAAGCTTGTTCTGCTGGTTGCGGCAGGGCCAGTGGAATTGGCATTATACATAAAAAATACAGAAGAGACTCCTCTCCTCCCTTTCCCGCTGGTACTTGTTGCCTGCGGGTCATACCCCTACTCCCTTTTCCCATGTCGCCGGTAGATGGCATCTCCCCAGGAGAGGAGCTCCTCTAGAAGCCCTCTATGGGGGGTAGTTATCAAGCCGTCAACCTCAAATACGCTGGAATTCCGCAGCGTATTTGTGGCGAGGCTGATTCGCCTTAGTTATCAAAGGCTCGAGACCGGCAAAAGTAGAATTTTGTGACGTAAGCTTCGATCCGCTGGACTCAGTCCGACACAGATCGATTCTTACGTCACTCCAGATGTTCCGCACACAAGTGCGGCACATTCTCACTACTTTTGCTAGCTATCAAAAAACTAGCAGGTACGCTCGGCACTTTTACGGCCCAGCGTACCTGGTTTTCAATCCGCCACCCCTGGAGGCGGCGGATCCCATAGGAATCAATGGGAGTCTGACCATAGCGAAAGTACAAGTTCGCTGCTGACAGACATCCCATTGATTTCTATGGGAGCTGTCTACACCTAACACCCTAACATGTACCCCGAGTCTAAACACCACTAATCTGCCCCCCCCTACACCGCCGCAACTAAATAAAGTTATTACCCCCTAAACCGCCGCTCCCGGAGCCCACCGCAAGCTACTCTATACATATTAACCCCTAAACCGCCGCTCCCGGAGCCCACCGCAAGCTACTCTATACATATTAACCCCTAAACCGCCGCTCCCGGAGCCCACCGCAACTATAATAAATGTATTAACCCCTAAAATGCCGCTCCCTGAACCTGCCGCAACCTATATTAAATGTATTAACCCCTAATCTGCCCCCCCTACACCGTCGCCACCTATAATAAATTTATTAACCCCTATCCTGCCCCCCACTACGCCGCCGCCACTGTAATAAAATTATTAACCCCTAAACCTAAGTCTAACCCTAACCCTAACGCCCCCTAACTTAAATATTAATTAAATACATCTAAATAAATTAACTCTTATTAACTAAATGAATCCTATTTAAAACTAAATACTTACCTTTAAAATAAACCCTAATATAGCTACAATATAAATAATAATTATATTCTAGCTATCTTAGGATTTATTTTTATTTTACAGGTACCTTTCAATTTATTTTAACCATGTACAATAACTATTAAATAGTTATTAACTATTTAATAGCTTACCTAACTAAAATAAAGAGAAATGTACCTGTGAAATAAATCCTAACCTAAGTTACAATTACACCTAACACTACACTATACTTTAATAAATTATTCCTATTTAAAAATAAATACTTACCTGTAAAATAAACCCTAAGATAGCTACAATGTAATTAATACTTATATTATAGCTATCTTAGGATTTATATTTAGTTTACAGGTAACTTTGTATTTATTTTAGCTAGTTAGAATAGTTATTAAATAGTTATTAACTATTTAATAACTACCTAGCTAAAAGAAATACAAAATTACCTGTAAAATAAATCCTAACTTAAGTTACAATTAAACCTAATACTACACTATCATTAAATTAACTAAATAAACTACCTACAAATAACTACAATGAAATACAATTACATAAACTAACTAAAGTACAAAAATAAAAAAAGCTAAGTTACAAAAAATAAAAAATTAAGTTACAAACATGTTAAAAATATTACAACAATTTTAAGCTACTTACACCTAATCTAAGCCCCCTAATAAAATAACAAACCCCCCCAAAATAAAAAAAATCCCTACCCTATTCTAAATTACATAAATTTCAAAGCTCTTTTACCTTACCAGCCCTTAAAAGGGCCATTTGTGGGGGCATGCTCCAAAAAGTTCAGCTCTTTTGCCTGTAAAAGAAAAATACAACCCCCCCCAACATTAAAACCCACCACCCACATACCCCTAATCTAACCCAAACCCCCTTTACAAAAACCTAACACTAATCCCCTGAAGATCATCCTACCTTGAGTCGTCTTCACTCAGCCGAGCCACCGATGGAACTGAAGAGGACATCCGGAGCGGAAGAAGTTAATCCTCCAAGCGGCGCTGAAGAAATCTTCCATCCGATGAAGTCATCATCCAGGCGGCGCTGAAGAAGTCTTCGATCCGGCCGATGTCATCTTCAAAGAGGCGCTGAAGAGGTCTTCTATCCGGGCGAAGTCATCTTCCAAGCCGGGTCTTGAATCTTCCTTCCGCCGACGCGGAACCACCTTCTTCACCGACGGACTACGACGAATGACGGCTCCTTTAAGGGACGTCATCCAAGATGGCGTCCCCTCAATTCCGATTGGCTGATAGGATTCTATCAGCCAATCGGAATTAAGGTAGGAAAAATCTGATTGGCTGATGGAATCAGCCAATCAGATTAAGCTCGCATTCTATTGGCTGTTCCGATCAGCCAATAGAATGCGAGCTCAATCTGATTGGCTGATTGGATCAGCCAATCGGATTGAACTTGAATCTGATTGGCTGATTCCATCAGCCAATCAGATTTTCCTACCTTAATTCCGATTGGCTGATAGAATCCTATCAGCCAATCGGAATTGAGGGGACGCCATCTTGGATGACGTCCCTTAAAGGAGCCGTCATTCGTCGTAGTCCGTCGGTGAAGAAGGTGGTTCCGCGTCGGCGGAAGGAAGATTCAAGACCCGGCTTGGAAGATGACTTCGCCCGGATAGAAGACCTCTTCAGCGCCTCTTTGAAGATGACATCGGCCGGATCGAAGACTTCTTCAGCGCCGCCTGGATGATGACTTCATCGGATGGAAGATTTCTTCAGCGCCGCTTGGAGGATTAACTTCTTCCGCTCCGGATGTCCTCTTCAGTTCCATCGGTGGCTCGGCTGAGTGAAGACGACTCAAGGTAGGATGATCTTCAGGGGATTAGTGTTAGGTTTTTGTAAGGGGGGTTTGGGTTAGATTAGGGGTATGTGGGTGGTGGGTTTTAATGTTGGGGGGGGGGTTGTATTTTTCTTTTACAGGCAAAAGAGCTGAACTTTTTGGGGCATGCCCCCACAAATGGCCCTTTTAAGGGCTGGTAAGGTAAAAGAGCTTTGAAATTTATGTAATTTAGAATAGGGTAGGGATTTTTTTTATTTTGGGGGGGTTTGTTATTTTATTAGGGGGCTTAGATTAGGTGTAAGTAGCTTAAAATTGTTGTAATATTTTTAACATGTTTGTAACTTAATTTTTTATTTTTTGTAACTTAGCTTTTTTTATTTTTTGTACTTTAGTTAGTTTATGTAATTGTATTTCATTGTAGTTATTTGTAGGTAGTTTATTTAATTAATTTAATGATAGTGTAGTATTCGGTTTAATTGTAACTTAAGTTAGGATTTATTTTACAGGTAATTTTGTATTTCTTTTAGCTAGGTAGTTATTAAATAGTTAATAACTATTTAATAACTATTCTAACTAGCTAAAATAAATACAAAGTTACCTGTAAACTAAATATAAATCCTAAGATAGCTATAATATAAGTATTAATTACATTGTAGCTATCTTAGGGTTTATTTTACAGGTAAGTATTTATTTTTAAATAGGAATAATTTATTAAAGTATAGTGTAGTGTTAGGTGTAATTGTAACTTAGGTTAGGATTTATTTCACAGGTAAATTTCTCTTTATTTTAGCTAGGTAAGCTATTAAATAGTTAATAACTATTTAATAGTTATTGTACATGGTTAAAATAAATTGAAAGGTACCTGTAAAATAAATATAAATCCTAAGATAGCTAGAATATAATTATTATTTATATTGTAGCTATATTAGGGTTTATTTTATAGGTAAGTATTTATTTTTAAATAGGAATAATTTATTAAAGTATAGTGTAGTGTTAGGTGTAATTGTAACTTAGGTTAGGATTTATTTCACAGGTAAATTTCTCTTTATTTTAGCTAGGTAAGCTATTAAATAGTTAATAACTATTTAATAGTTATTGTACATGGTTAAAATAAATTGAAAGGTACCTGTAAAATAAATATAAATCCTAAAATAGCTAGAATATAATTATTATTTATATTGTAGCTATATTAGGGTTTATTTTATAAGTAAGTATTTAGTTTTAAATAGGATTCATTTAGTTAATAAGAGTTAATTTATTTAGATGTATTTAATTAATATTTAAGTTAGGGGGGCGTTATGGTTAGGGTTAGACTTAGGTTTAGGGGTTAATCATTTTATTACAGTGGTGGCGGCGTAGTGGGGGGCAGGATAGGGGTTAATAAATTTATTATAGGTTGCGGCGGGTTCATGGAGCGGCGGTTTAGGGGTTAAACTATTTATTTAGTTGCGGAGAGGTGCGGGATCAGCAGGATAGGGGTTAATAATTTTATAATAGAGGGCGATGGTATAGGGGGGGCAGGATAGGGGTTACTAGGTATAATGTAGGTGGCAGCGGTGTCCGGGAGCGGCGGTTTAGGGGTTAATACATTTATAAGACTTGCGGCGGGGTCTAGGAGCGGCGGTTTAGGGGTTAATACATTTATAAGACTTGCGGCGGGGTCTAGGAGCGGCAGTTTAGGGGTTAGTAACTTTATTTAGTTGCGGGGGCCTCCGGGGGCGCCGGTATAGGGGGTAGAACAGTGCAGTTTAGTGTGAGTGCTTAGTGACAGGCTAGCAATAAAGCTGGGAAAAAGCCGAAGGGCAGCGAGATCGGATGAGTGATAACTGTCACAGTCCGCTGCTCATCGCCCCGCGGCTTTTTGACAGCTTTATTTGATAACTTAGGAGAACGTATTCAAGGTCCGCGGCGCCGAAGGTAGGCGAGCTTAGGCGGACGTATTGGGCCGGCGAAGCCAGAAAAGTAGACGGCTTGATAACTACCCCCCTATATCTCGTTCTATACTATGTATCATATTATTTATCTTATATCTCATATTTCATACATCCTGATCAATCAAATTCGTCTAATACACTAAATAGTATAAAATAAGTAAAATGAATAAAAAAAGAAAAAATTATTTACACATTACAGTATAAAATTGTATAAATACCTTGAAGCACAGACTTCAACCCATATCAGTTCATATACCATCTATTTATGTATCATTTACAGCTCTTTGTGGGTCTAACCAATACTTCTATTGTCATTATATTTATAAATATAATGACAATAGAAGTATTGGTTAGACCCACAAAGAGCTGTAAATGATACATAAATAGATGGTATATGAACTGATATGAACTGATATGGGTTGAAGTCTGTGCTTCAAGGTATTTATACAATTTTATACTGTAATGTGTAAATAATTTTTTCTTTTTTTATTCATTTTACTTATTTTATACTATTTAGTGTATTAGACAAATTTGATTGTTACAGATTATATTTGTATGAAATGCATTTGTTGATATATTTTGTGCTTTTAATATGATAGCACTATATTATTTCCAAGCACTCAAGGGTTAACAAGAGTAATAAGTTACAGAGAATCCACTAAATTGGGTGTGTGCACTAGGACTGTTTTGATTGGATAGAGGAGGTTTATAAGCAGTAGGCTGTTTAGTAGATGTATTATAGCCTGATGAAACGGCTCTGTGTAGCCGAGAAACGCGTTGCTTTTTAAAAACATTTTAATAAAACTTGTTTTTATACCCTGCTGGAGTTCGTTCTCCCCTTTATCAAATAATAATCCCTATATCACTACTGAGGAATCGGAGCTATTTCCCGGCACCTGTAGTGTATCATTTATCCTCAGCTGGAAGTGTAGAGACCCGTAGGTTTGAAAGGAAGGTGTGTTGCCGCTTTGGGCCCTGATTGGCTGTCGGCAGCTTGTTCCTGATCCATCGATTGGATTTCGCCTGGGTTGGTCTTCCGGGCGACGCTGAGGTCCCGGTCCGCTTGTGAAGGCACGATTCAGTGCCGCTCGGCTTGTGAGTAATAGTCTTTGTTACTTTGCCTTTGTATGTGTTTTTTGCGATATCACCCTATTTGGCGCCTTCTTTCCCTCGCTACAGATACCATATTCCTTGTTTTCATCGTAAGAGCAGCCTGGCTTCTATGATATTGGAAGCCGTCGACCACCATCTTTGTTTGTTCCCTGAGCGCACCCACATAGGAGGACGTTATCCTGAACTGTTTGTACTTATAAAAACAGACTAGAACCATATAATCCTAGAATTCCAGGTATAAAGGAATTAATTATATAGATAACATATGGCAAGCAACAAATTTCTAAGATAAATGGTGAATTGAATATTTAAAAGGCACAAATGTATCAGTCCTAACAGCTTTACAGTTCTTCAGTAACAAATACAGTTATAAAGTTACACAGTTACTTTCCTTGGACATATAATTGGCTCAGGTGTGCTGGATAGTTAAAAAGGCAAAAAACAGCCAATATTCTGATTTAGGTGCCAAAGCAATCGTGGTTAATGGAAATGGTTAATTTAACAGATGAATACCTTGATGTCTTTAAAGTTCAGTTTGCGTGTTTTAAAAAACGTAGTGCAAATTAGTGTAGAGGTACCTTAATCTGTCCTGGTTGCAACCGCTGATATTCTTCACTGTGAGGGATTCACAGACTGTTTGTTCCTGGTGCTTCTGATAAGTCACCTGACCTTCTCTTTGATTCAGAGGTCAGGGGTGATGTTCCGTTCTGGTGATGTAGTTATCCTTTTTTTTGTTTTCCTTTCTTCTTATAGCCCAAATATTGTTTTCATCTGGGTTCCCTCAGACTTCTTAAGGTTTGAAGAAATCTTTGGTCAGTGTTTAGCAGTAACACCGTATTCCCTGAAGTTACCAAAGGTAGATTTTAACTTGCAGGGTCAGGAGAAAAGTTTAAAGTTGCAGGGTCACACAGCTTTGTGACAGTAGTAAATGAAGTTTAGTAGAGTGTAGCAGGTCCCATTCAACATGTTTCACCCTTCTGGGCTTTATCAACGTTGAAAAATGTAATTGCCTTAGCTCAGACACACTGATTTTACTAAGTGCCATCTTAACTGTTAGTTTACACACAAAGAAAGTCCTTTGCTGTTATAAAATATATAACTTTAACTAGGTAAGTTGCCTTGCGGCTCTTATAAAATATATAACTTGTAGGTTAGTAATTTTGCTGTTATAATATAGATATATATATAATTTTGAGACAAGTAGTTTTGCTGTTATAATATATATATAACCTTTAGACAAGTAGTATTGCTGTTATAAAATATAAAACTTGACTTAATAGGCAAGTAGTTTTGCGGTTGTTATCAAATATATAACTTGTAGGTAATTAGCTTTGCAGCTGTTATAAATTATACAACTTGTAGGTAAGTAGCTGTGAAGCTGTTATAAAATATATAATTGTTTTAAAAACCCTGAGACTCTCTGCAATCTGCTAATAATTCTAAACTAAAATACTGTTTTAAACTTCTAACTAGTATAATTAATTTACAGCAGGCAGCAGCCGTGACAGCCATCAGCGGGCAAGGTGAACTACAGTCTAAAACTAGTAGGCAAGTAGTTTTGCGGTTGTTCTAAAATATATAACTTGTAGGACTGTAGGTAAGTAGCTGTGAAGCTGTTACAAAATATATAATTGTTTTAAAAACTCTGAGACTCTCTGCAATCTGCTAATAATTCTAAACTAAAATAGTGTTTTAAACTTTTAACTAGTATAATTAATTAACAGCAGGCAGCAGCCGTGACAGCCGTCAACGGGCAAGGTGAACTACAGTCTAAAACTAGTAGGCAAGTAGTTTTGCGGTTGTTCTAAAATATATATAACTTGTAGGACTGTAGGTAAGTAGCTGTGAAGCTGTTATAAAATATATAATTGTTTTACAAACTCTGAGACTCTCTGCAATCTGCTAATAATTATAAACTAGAATAGTGTTTTAAACTTTTAACTAGTATAATTAATTAACAGCAGGCAGCAGCCGTGACAGCCGTCAACGGGCAAGGTGAACTACAGTCTAAAACTAGTAGGCAAGTAGTTTTGCGGTTGTTCTAAAATATATATAACTTGTAGGACTGTAGGTAAGTAGCTGTGAAACTGTTATAAAATATATAATTGTTTTACAAATTCTGAGACTCTCTGTAATCTGCTAATAATTCTAAACTAGAATAGTGTTTTAAACTTTTAACTAGTATAATTAATTAACAGCAGGCAGCAGCCGTGACAGCCGTCAACGGGCAAGGTGAACTACAGTCTAAAACTAGTAGGCAAGTAGTTTTGCGGTTGTTCTAAAATATATATAACTTGTAGGACTGTAGGTAAGTAGCTGTGAAGCTGTTATAAAATATATAATTGTTTTAAAAACTCTGAGACTCTCTGCAATCTGCTAATAATTCTAAACTAGAATAGTGTTTTAAACTTTTAACTAGTATAATTAATTAACAGCAGGCAGCGGCCGTGACAGCCGTCAACGGGCAAGGTGAACTACAGTCTAAAACTAGTAGGCAAGTAGTTTTGCGGTTGTTCTAAAATATATATAACTTGTAGGACTGTAGGTAAGTAGCTGTGAAGCTGTTATAAAATATATAATTGTTTTAAAAACTCTGAGACTCTCTGCAATCTGCTAATAATTCTAAACTAGAATAGTGTTTTAACTAGTATAATTACAGCAGGCAGCAGCCGTGACAGCCGTCAATGGGCAAGGTCAACTACAGTCTAAAACTAGTAGGCAAGTAGTTTTGCGGTTGTTCTAAAATATACAGGGAGTGCAGAATTATTAGGCAAATGAGTATTTTGACCACATCATCCTCTTTATGCATGTTGTCTTACTCCAAGCTGTATAGGCTTGAAAGCCTACTACCAATTAAGCATATTAGGTGATGTGCATCTCTGTAATGAGAAGGGGTGTGGTCTAATGACATCAACACCCTATATCAGGTGTGCATAATTATTAGGCAACTTCCTTTCCTTTGGCAAAATGGGTCAAAAGAAGGACTTGACAGGCTCAGAAAAGTAAAAAATAGTGAGTCTTTTCATATGTTAATGATGGGGTATTGTCTTGTTTTACGTTTGTAATGGGGGTTCATCTATATTTTCAATAGAGCTAACCCGATTTTCTTTGAAAGTGTTTAAAGCTTTGTAATATTGATATCAGTATATGTTAATCTTGTTGTTTCTATTAGTGTTTATTACATATAGTTCTGTTAAAAAAATAGTATACTGTCCCTTTAATGCAAATGTTTATTTTTGTATCATGTATGAGTTCCACATTGGTTGATCTCCAAATATATTATTGTTAGCATATTTTCACCCCCCACTCCTAAAAGGACTTTAAACCATATTCATTGTTAAAACAAATGTCTTTATAAAAATAAATTAACACAATAATGTCTCTTTAAGAAAATAGACTTTATTTAACATGTCAATATAAATCTGTTTTCAATATTTATTGTTTGAACAAGTACATGTAGATATACCAACAATCTGCAAATACAGGGAGTGCAGAATTATTAGGCAAATGAGTATTTTGACCACATCATCCTCTTTATGCATGTTGTCTTACTCCAAGCTGTATAGGCTCGAAAGCCTACTACCAATTAAGCATATTAGGTGATGTGCATCCCTGTAATGAGAAGGGGTGTGGTCTAATGACATCAACACCCTATATCAGGTGTGCATAATTATTAGGCAACTTCCTTTCCTTTGGCAAAATGGGTCAAAAGAAGGACTTGACAGGCTCAGAAAAGTAAAAAATAGTGAGATATCTTGCAGAGGGATGCAGCACTCTTAAAATTGCAAAGCTTCTGAAGCGTGATCATCGAACAATCAAGCGTTTCATTCAAAATAGTCAACAGGGTCACAAGAAGCGTGTGGAAAAACCAAGGCGCAAAATAACTGCCCATGAACTGAGAAAAGTCAAGCGTGCAGCTGCCAAGATGCCACTTGCCACCAGTTTGGCCATATTTCAGAGCTGCAACATCACTGGAGTGCCCAAAAGCACAAGGTGTGCAATACTCAGAGACATGGCCAAGGTAAGAAAGGCGACCACCACTGAACAAGACACACAAGCTGAAACGTCAAGACTGGGCCAAGAAATATCTCAAGACTGATTTTTCTAAGGTTTTATGGACTGATGAAATGAGAGTGAGTCTTGATGGGCCAGATGGATGGGCCCGTGGCTGGATTGGTAAAGGGCAGAGAGCTCCAGTCCGACTCAGACGCCAGCAAGGTGGAGGTGGAGTACTGGTTTGGGCTGGTATCATCAAAGATGAGCTTGTGGGGCCTTTTTGGGTTGAGGATGGAGTCAAGCTCAACTCCCAGTCCTACTGCCAGTTTCTGGAAGACACCTTCTTCAGGCAGTGGTACAGGAAGAAGTCTGCATCTTTCAAGAAAAACATGATTTTCATGCAGGACAATGCTCCATCACACGCGTCCAAGTACTCCACAGCGTGGCTGGCAAGAAAGGGTATAAAAGAAGAAAATCTAATGACATGTCCTCCTTGTACACCTGATCTGAACCCCATTGAGAACCTGTGGTCTATCATCAAATGTGAGATTTACAAGGAGGGAAAACAGTACACCTCTCTGAACAGTGTCTGGGAGGCTGTGGTTGCTGCTGCACGCAATGTTGATGGTGAACAGATCAAAACAATGACAGAATCCATGGATGGCAGGCTTTTGAGTGTCCTTGCAAAGAAAGGTGGCTATATTGGTCTCTGATTTGTTTTTGTTTTGTTTTTGAATGTCAGAAATGTATATTTGTGAATGTTGAGATGTTATATTGGTTTCACTGGTAAAAATAAATAATTGAAATGGGTATATATTTGTTTTTTGTTAAGTTGCCTAATAATTATGCACAGTAATAGTCACCTGCACACACAGATATCCCCCTAAAATAGCTATAACTAAAAACAAACTAAAAACTACTTCCAAAACTATTCAGCTTTGATATTAATGAGTTTTTTGGGTTCATTGAGAACATGGTTGTTGTTCAATAATAAAATTAATCCTCAAAAATACAACTTGCCTAATAATTCTGCACTCCCTGTATAACTTGTAGGAGTGTAGGTAAGTAGCTGTGAAGCTGTTATAAAATATATAATTTTTTTAAAAACTCTGAGACTCTCTGCAAACTGCTAATAATTCTCAAATAAAATAGTGTTTTAACTAGTATAATTACAGCAGGTAGCAGCCGTGACAGCCGTCAACGGTCAAGGTCAACTACTGTCAAAAACTAGTAGGCAAGTAGTTTTGCGGTTGTTCTCAAATATATAACTTGTAGGTAAGTAGCTGTGAAGCTGTTATAAAATATAAAGCTTGTAGGTAAGTTGTTTTGCGGTTGTTATCAAATATATAATAACTTGTGGTAATATAACTAATATAATTATAATTTATATTTTATAATAAATTATACCGTTAATATAGCAGCAGCAGTTAACTGCTTTTGTGAAAAAAAAAGAAAAAAAACTTTTTAATTTTTTTGCAAAACTTGCAATCTACTAATGCAAAACTTGCAATCTAATTAATTATCTGCTAAATACTTAAAATATAAGAATAAAGGCAAGCAAATTGTTTTAAAAGTAGCACTCCCTAGTCCTATAATGATTGATTGATCTAATCTAAGTATCTGGTGCCTGCTGCTAATTCAAAAAATAAAGGTCTTTTTCTACTGAGTCAGTGTCACTACACTGACAGACTGACTGATTCACTGTCTAACTGTTCAGGGGACAGGGCCCCAGCAAGAACTAAGAAGCCTCTCTCAAAAATTATGAGAATTCTTAAGGTCCACCGTCCAGCAGGAGGGGAGGCTGGAGCTAGTTTTTTAAAAAAAAATTCTGCCCAAGTGAAGTGAGTCAGTGAAAGCTCCACTAACTCTCCCTATCTAGGCTCTAAATATAATATTAGTATATTAAAATACTAACGGCTAGATTTGGAGTTTGGCGGTAGATGGGGTGCTAACGCTACTCGTGGTTTATGTCTAACACACAGCATTGTTTGACTCCGGTATTTAGAGTTCAAACAAAACCTTCTAACGATACTCCTAACACGTGTATTTCACACGCGGAATCCTGCCCGCGTTTGACAGTCTCCCATAGAGATCAATGGAAAAACAAACAAACACGCTTTTTTCACCTAACACTCGATCTCGTGAGAAATACGCACAGCTCGGTCATATGACGCATACCACATCATGCACAACAATAACACGCCGCAAATGTCGCAACAACAATCACTAAACAAAGCACATAAGCATTACACATTCACAAGCGGGGGGAATTTTAATAAAATAAAATACAGGAAATACGCATATACTTTAAGATGCGGAAATACGCAAAATAACAACAAGGAAAATAAAAAAAATGCATACACTAGCAAAATAATCGCATTCAATATCACTATATATTAGGACAAACATACATATACAACACTTCACTAATACCACACCATCGCAAATTCACATTTAAACATAATACTATTGGTCAATGTTATAGAAAACGAGCACTATGACATCATCGCATTCTACACATTCCACAAATACTAACTCAAAATGAGCATGCGCAAATTCACACACCTAATACACATTGCACAAATACTAATTGCTAATAAAGCACACCTGAACACAATTTACAACGCAAATCGGTACATCATTAAACATTTACACAGGGTATATAAGCACCACACAAGCATGGCTTCTTTGACTGTGTTGCTGGTGGGTCTTTGGAGATTGGAGGTTTAAGATTAGAGAGTTTGTGCATTATTGTGAGTGAGTTAGTGTTAGTGTGAGAGAGTCAGTTGTTAGTGTTATCGTGAGTGAGTGGGAGTTAGTGGTAGTGGGAGAGAGTCAGTTAGTGGGAGCGTGAGTGAGTTAGTGGTAGTGGGAGTTAGTGAGAGTTAGTGGTAGTGTGATAGAGTCAGTTAGTGGGAGCGTGAGTTAGTGGTAGTGGGAGTTAGTGAGAGTTAGTGGTAGTGGGAGTTAGTGAGAGTTAGTGGTAGTGTGAGTTAGTGAGAATTAGTAGTAGTGTGAGTTAGTGAGAATTAGTAGTAGTGTGAGTTAGCGAGCAAGCGCTTTTTCTGTACACTTAACACATTTACACGCAAACACATTCAATACATACATACACTTATCAATAACACTACATACACTCCATACCCCATACCCTCTCATACAACACTCCATACCCCATTCCCTGTAGTCCCATTCCCTTTCATCCGATTTACTCTTATCCCATACCCCATCCCATACCCATCCCCTAGTTACATTTAGTTTACATTTCCTCCTTTTAGTCTTCTTCTTCATTTTGTTCATTTAAATACTCCTTACCCTCTTTTATTTATATCCCTTTCACACTTTCAGCACTTTTTTTGGTCTTTTTAGTTCTTTATTTTGACCCCCTTTCATTTGATCACACTCACTTTTTGTTTGCTTAGTTGGGGTTTAGTTTAGGGAAGAGATGGAGGGCAGGCAGGGGAGAGGTAGAGGGGGGAGGAGAGGGAGGGGGAGAGGAACAGGGCAGGAAGGGGGGCAGGAAGGGGGGCAGGAAGCGGGGGTGGAAGCGATGGGTGGACCCAGCCACTTGGTTCAAGATGAACAAGTGGCTGGGCCCAGTGGCGGACAGAGTAGGGCTTCACAGTCCGGGAAACAGAGGGCATCGTCACAGGGGAAGGCCAAGGTGACTAGGGAGGCGAGGTTTTCGATGGAGGAGAAGGAGGCCCTCGTAGAAGCCTATATGGCCAGGTATAGGAGGCTGCAGCATCAGAAGACCACCCCGACTGAGAAGAGGAAGCTCTGGCATGAGATAAGGAATGCAGTCAATGCAGTGGGTGGCCGGAACAGAGATATGGACTCTATTAAACATCGATACCGGGACTGCAAGATGGATCTTAAGAAAAAGTTAAGCCTGGAGGCCCGACATGCCGCAGGAACCGGTGGCGGCCCTGCACTGGAAATCGCTTACTACCGATGGGAGGAAATGTTGCGTCCCAGCATCTCCGAGGTGGATGTAGTCGGTATCGGAGGAATTGATACCGGGAACCTGCCATTCTCATCTGATGGTAAGCTCATTTAAGAATAAATTCACATACGAATGTATTTCAAGGGACACTATACGCAAACCTTTACTTTCATGATTGAGGTAGAGAATAGGCCGTGGAACCAGAGGCCCCTCAAGGACCCGCACCCCGCCATGCACGGGCACCCCGCCGTGCACAGGCACCCCGTCAAGCACAACAAGAGGAAATAGCGGAGGTGCGGGTTCTACTAGACTACATTGACCAGATGCGTAACTCCCGGATACAAAATATAGAAGGCAGAACTAGAATTCTTGAAGGACAAAACAAAATCATTGAAGGCCAAAACCAAATAATAAACATCCTTACTCGAATAAAAGAAGGCCAAAACAGAACCTTTAATCTCCAACAAGAGATGTTTAATTTCTTCCGGGAGGCGCATGCTGGTCTGCCTCCTGCTGGTCTGCCTCCTGGTCCGCCTCCTGCTGCTGGGCCTCCTGCTGCCGGGCCATCTTCTCCTGCCAGGCCATCTTCTCCTGCCGGGCCATCTTCTCCTGCCGGGCCATCTCCTCCTGCCGGGCCATCTCCTCCTGCCGGGCCATCTCCTCCTCCTCACCTTGGTCGTCCCAGTACTCTTCCTTCCACTCTTCCCACAACATATCCAATGAGAACTCGTCGGAGTCGGCAGTTGACCCTCCCAGAGCCTCAGCCCCGTGGGAAGAGGGGAAGGAAGAGGAAGTAAGTATTTGTTTTCATGTTTAATGTTATTTTTATTTAATGTGTAATGGATAGGTATGTAATGATGTGGTTTTCATACACTTGTGGACCACACTCTGTATATAATCTACTTCTATGGGACCGGGTCCATGGAGGCAGATTGTTTGCAGAGTGTGGGTTATAAGTGTGTGAAAACCACATCACATACCTATCCTTGTTCCTGATATTTATTGGTTTCTGTGATGTGATGTCCAAACTGTTTCCCGAATCGCTTACAAAATTACCATTACAATTATCCATGATGGCATATTACTGTTTGAATGCCAATAACACAGCTTAAAGGGACAGTCAGAAAATTATTGATTACAAAGAAAACACTGTATTACGCATTATCAAGTTGGAAACAACAAAACATGGAGAAATACGTGTGACTTATGTGCTTACCCTTGTATCTATGCCTATGAAAAATGACCACTTATTTGTTGTTCTGACATAACAACATTTTAGACATAAATGATCAATACATGGTAAATATGTTGTATGAGCACCAGGTTTTAGATATACAAATGCTATCCAAATGCCCTCTAGTGGTCAAATTGCATAATGATTACATGTACTCTTCAAGCTCTAAGAAATGAGCCCACGAACCTCATAGGTTAAGATAGCAAATTAAAATAAACACAGACAAATGATTAATTGGTGAGAAACCTTTGATATCATTGATATTACAAAATTGACTTTTATAATAATGCAAAACATGATTTATTTTCTAAACTGTCCCTTTAACAAAATTACATATGCTAACATATACAGGGAGTGCAGAATTATTAGGCAAGTTGTATTTTTGAGGATTAATTTTATTATTGAACAACAACCATGTTCTCAATGAACCCAAAAAACTCATTAATATCAAAGCTGAATATTTTTGGAAGTAGTTTTTAGTTTGTTTTTAGTTTTAGCTATTTTAGGGGGATATCTGTGTGTGCAGGTGACTATTACTGTGCATAATTATTAGGCAACTTAACAAAAAACAAATATATACCCATTTCAATTATTTATTTTTACCAGTGAAACCAATATAACATCTCAACATTCACAAATATACATTTCTGACATTCAAAAACAAAACAAAAACAAATCAGTGACCAATATAGCCACCTTTCTTTGCAAGGACACTCAAAAGCCTGCCATCCATGGATTCTGTCAGTGTTTTGATCTGTTCACCATCAACATTGCGTGCAGCAGCAACCACAGCCTCCCAGACACTGTTCAGAGAGGTGTACTGTTTTCCCTCCTTGTAAATCTCACATTTGATGATGGACCACAGGTTCTCAATAGGGTTCAGATCAGGTGAACAAGGAGGCCATGTCATTAGATTTTCTTCTTTTATACCCTTTCTTGCCAGCCACGCTGTGGAGTACTTGGACGCGTGTGATGGAGCATTGTCCTGCATGAAAATCATGTTTTTCTTGAAGGATGCAGACTTCTTCCTGTACCACTGCTTGAAGAAGGTGTCTTCCAGAAACTGGCATTAGGACTGGGAGTTGAGCTTGACTCCATCCTCAACAAGCTCATCTTTGATGATACCAGCCCAAACCAGTACTCCACCTCCACCTTGCTGGCGTCTGAGTCGGACTAGAGCTCTCTGCCCTTTACCAATCCAGCCACGGGCCCATCCATCTGGCCCATCAAGACTCACTCTCATTTCATCAGTCCATAAAACCTTAGAAAAATCAGTCTTGAGATATTTCTTGGCCCAGTCTTGACGTTTCAGCTTGTGTGTCTTGTTCAGTGGTGGTCGTCTTTCAGCCTTTCTTACCTTGGCCATGTCTCTGAGTATTGCACACCTTGTGCTTTTGGGCACTCCAGTGATGTTGCAGCTCTGAAATATGGCCAAACTGGTGGCAAGTGGCATCTTGGCAGCTGCACGCTTGACTTTTCTCAGTTCATGGGCAGTTATTTTGCGCCTTGGTTTTTCCACACGCTTCTTGCGACCCTGTTGACTATTTTGAATGAAACGCTTGATTGTTCGATGATCACGCTTCAGAAGCTTTGCAATTTTAAGAGTGCTGCATCCCTCTGCAAGATATCTCACTATTTTTGACTTTTCTGAGCCTGTCAAGTCCTTCTTTTGACCCATTTTGCCAAAGGAAAGGAAGTTGCCTAATAATTATGCACACCTGATATAGGGTGTTGATGTCATTAGACCACACCCCTTCTCATTACAGGGATGCACATCACCTAATATGCTTAATTGGTAGTAGGCTTTCGAGCCTATACAGCTTGGAGTAAGACAACATGCATAAAGAGGATGATGTGGTCAAAATACTCATATGCCATTGATGTTTTAAGATATGTTTAGATTGTTTTGGAATAACAATAATGACACATGTATTGATCAAACGTGTCATTTATTCAAGTTGAAATATGGTCAGCCTACCTATAGCCATATATGGGAGGAGAAGTATTTTTTAATAAAATTTGGAAAAACATATTCCTCATCTAAAATATGTGCATTACACACAGAGATTGATTTGGTTACACTTTTACAAGAAGATAGAATTGAAAATGAAATACATGTGCTGTCAACATTACAATAAGATTGTTTATTAATAAGATTATATGTCCTTGTTCATGTAAAAAGGACAAAAACGCTTTAGAAATGGAAATCCATTCATTAACAATTGTGCTCACCATCACTTAAAGGGACATGATTTTTATTTTTAAAAAGAGGATACACAGAGACAATACTATTTCAATAAAATGAACACTTTACAGGGATTATATCATTGGATCAATCCTCAGATCATTTGTTAAAGGTGCATCAATTCATGCAGAGTTTATAAATACACACATGGATGTGAAATTTGAAATATACATATATAACAATCTATATATACATATATAAAAGAATTACTATGCTAATCATAATCATGCAATGATAAAGCTTTTAGAAAAATATATAAAGACAAAAATAATTTTATTGGAATAAAAAAAAATATAGGCATTTCTTTGTTTCAATAAAGATAGCAAGAGAATGAAGAATAATTGATAAGAGTAGTAAATTATAAATTTGATTAACATTGCATGCTCTATTTGAATCACAATTGAAAAGTTTTAATTCAGTGTACCTTTAAGTATCTTATAATGTTGATTTTGAATGATACTTACAGCTGTGCCTGGGAAGGACAATCCGAAACCCAGGACAATGAAGGTTGAGACGGGGGGAGGGATGGGATTGGGTTGTGGAGGAATGGGATTGGGTTGTGGAGGGATGGGATTGGGTTGGGGAGGGATGGGCTGCTGCTCTGGGGTAGCCCATACAGCTGGGGAATGGTGAGTTGGGGGCAGGGCAGCTGGGGTAGCTGTACGGGCCAAAAGATGGGGAGAGCGGCGAAGGGGCATTTTTTTGGAGGTATAGAACAGGACAAATGGGAAGGGCCGGGAGGGGCAGGGGGCTGGGCAGGGGGCTGGGCAGGGGACTGGGCAGGGGGCTGGGCAGGGGGCTGGGCAGGGGGCTGGCCAGGGGACTGGGCAGGGGAGGAACAATGATGACCAGAAGCGGAGGATCCATCTGAAATAAATATAATAAATATATTAACATCTCATACATAATGAAATCAAATCAACGCATTTCAACTTGATTATGTTTGCAATATACTTAGAAGTTTGTTTGAATTTCTAAACAATGATGACATGAGGATATGGTATGCATATAGGCACTCAGATGAATAGCAATGACTGTCTGTACAATTATAAAATTATTATTGTGGTTTGGCCTAGAATATGCATGTGACATCATGATGGCATGAATTTCAAATCCAAATATTTAAACAAATCCAAGCATATCTTAATGATGCCTGATATATAAAGGGGGCAGTAGTGTATTTGAACAGACAAATAATATTCCTTTTAAAGTGCAAAAGCTGTAGACTTTGAATGTCTTCAATAAAATGATTTCCAATAAAGAGTCTCTTCCTCCTCCGTCCCACATGTTAAATCAATCTCTTTAAAACATAACATGTTGTGTACACGTTAAGATCAGATATTATAACATATGTTACTGTTGCTCAAAGACACACATCAATGTTGCATTAAAGATATACACACCCAAAGTTATGATTTACATCATTTTGATGGAGCATACAAATGACATTAGATTTGTTATTCTCAATGATTCAGATTTTCAATTTATTGTTTGTATTAATTTTTAAATCATAAAAGCATAGTACATTGAACATTTAAGATTTCTCATGTGTGTATCACTTGATGATTGTTGTCAAAAATGAACATGGAAACAAACATATGCTATACATCTTCTGAATAACAAAGGTGTAGACTAAGAAAGTTTTAATTCTTAATCTTTCAATATTCAAATAAAATGAATATATAATCAGAGGAGTAAATTATATGTTTGTTTCAAATATTATGCTTCATCAGAATCATGTTCATAATATTGATTAACAATACACCTTCAATGACATATAAATGAGTCAATGGACTTACCAGAAGACCGCAAGGGCATCTCTGCATCAGTGCTGGATTCCTCTGGGCTCCCCACAACAACTCTCTCAATGAATGATATAGATATATATTAGTGAACACATTTGGGATATCACTAAATCACATCTGTATCAATTTATACGAATAATCAACTTTAACATGTGAAGAATAGAGCAGTCATTATAAAAAAAATGCTTTATTGAATCAAGGGGATTCTGTAAAAAATTATGTATTGACATATGTTTAATTTCTGACTATATTAGACATCAAACTCATCTCATACGATGCTATTGCATATCTAAATATACCCATTGAGCAATGTTCTTAAAAGAATACACACAAACCACATTTTGAATAACAGCTGTTGACAAATATAAACAAAGACATGTGGCACATCGAGCCATTTGTGCAATGTACAGTAATCTTGTTTAGGACACAACACATATTGATCACAATACCAAACCAAATTGATTAGTACAAATATGTAATCATGGTGCTGTTAGAGTATGCTTATATCTATAAAGTAACTCCAACAGTGAATATGTGAATTATATATCAATATTGTCTAATCCAAAGAATGTAAGGATTAATTAATCTATTGATTATTAAAGGGACACTGACATGCTTTATTTCAATCATTGATTTCACTGTTCAAAGTGTTCCAAATGATTTAACATTGACTCCTATTATAATTTTAATGTTGCTACATTTTAATCTTAAAGGCAGATAAGCAACCTTGCTGGCGTCTGAGTCGGACTAGAGCTCTCTGCCCTTTACCAATCCAGCCACGGGCCCATCCATCTGGCCCATCAAGACTCACTCTCATTTCATCAGTCCATAAAACCTTAGAAAAATCAGTCTTGAGATATTTCTTGGCCCAGTCTTGACGTTTCAGCTTGTGTGTCTTGTTCAGTGGTGGTCGTCTTTCAGCCTTTCTTACCTTGGCCATGTCTCTGAGTATTGCACACCTTGTGCTTTTGGGCACTCCAGTGATGTTGCAGCTCTGAAATATGGCCAAACTGGTGGCAAATGGCATCTTGGCAGCTGCACGCTTGACTTTTCTCAGTTCATGGGCAGTTATTTTGCTCCTTGGTTTTTCCACACGCTTCTTGCGACCCTGTTGACTATTTTGAATGAAACGCTTGATTGTTCGATGATCACGCTTCAGAAGCTTTGCAATTTTAAGAGTGCTGCATCCCTCTGCAAGATATCTCACTATTTTTTACTTTTCTGAGCCTGTCAAGTCCTTCTTTTGACCCATTTTGCCAAAGGAAAGGAAGTTGCCTAATAATTATGCACACCTGATATAGGGTGTTGATGTCATTAGACCACACCCCTTCTCATTACAGGGATGCACATCACCTAATATGCTTAATTGGTAGTAGGCTTTCGAGCCTATACAGCTTGGAGTAAGACAACATGCATAAAGAGGATGATGTGGTCAAAATACTCATATGCCATTGATGTTTTAAGATATGTTTAGATTGTTTTGGAATAACAATAATGACACATGTATTGATCAAACGTGTCATTTATTCAAGTTGAAATATGGTCAGCCTACCTATAGCCATATATGGGAGGAGAAGTATTTTTTAACAATATTTGGAAAAACATATTCCTCATCTAAAATATGTGCATTACACACAGAGATTGATTTGGTTACACTTTTACAAGAAGATAGAATTGAAAATGAAATACATGTGCTGTCAACATTACAATAAGATTGTTTATTAATAAGATTATATGTCCTTGTTCATGTAAAAAGGACAAAAACGCTTTAGAAATGGAAATCCATTCATTAACAATTGTGCTCACCATCACTTAAAGGGACATGATTTTTATTTTTAAAAAGAGGATACACAGAGACAATACTATTTCAATAAAATGAACACTTTACAGGGATTATATCATTGGATCAATCCTCAGATCATTTGTTAAAGGTGCATCAATTCATGCAGAGTTTATAAATACACACATGGATGTGAAATTTGAAATATACATATATAACAATCTATATATACATATATAAAAGAATTACTATGCTAATCATAATCATGCAATGATAAAGCTTTTAGAAAAATATATAAAGACAAAAATTAAAATTACATTGGAGATGTTAATCTTAAAGTCATTTACAATTGTATTACATATATGATTCAGGAAACACCATTATTTTTGGTAGGTCCCTTTAAGGATCAACAAGATAAACTAGAGATTTTAATCAATGACATGAATAAGGAGGACAAAGAATCGTGCAATGACATGTCTTTTATTAGTATGTCAGAAAACATCAACAACGTTTATAAATAATCTGGTAAAGATCAGGAAAATTGGAGCCATATGACAAGGTAACAGAGTGCATCACAGTCCATGAAGAGAGTTGCCAAGGGCCAGCATAGCCCCATTGGAGACATCTGACAAGGTAACAGAGTGCATCACAGTCCATGAAGAGAGTTGCCAAAGTCCAGCATAGCCCCATTGGAGACATCTGACAAGGTAACTGAGTGCATCACAGTCCATGAAGAGAGTTGCCAAGGGCCAGCATAGCCCCATTGGAGACCTATGACAAGGTAACAGAGTGCATCACAGTCCATGAAAAGAGTTGCCAAGGGCCAGCATAGCCCCATTGGAGACATCTGACAAGGTAACAGAGTGCATCACAGTCCATGAAGAGAGTTGCCAAGGGCAAGCATAGCCCCATTGGAGACATCTGACAAGGTAACAGAGTGCATCACAGTCCATGAAGAGAGTTGCCAAGGGCCAGCATAGCCCCATTGGAGACATATGACAAGGTAACAGAGTGCATCACAGTCCATGAAGAGAGTTGCCAAGGGCCAGCATAGCCCCATTGGAGACATATGACAAGGTAACTGAGTGCATCACAGTCCATGAAGAGAGTTGCCAAGGGCCAGCATAGCCCCATTGGAGACATCTGACAAGGTAACAGAGTGCATCACAGTCCATGAAGAGAGTTGCCAAGGGCCAGCATAGCCCCATTGGAGACATATGACAAGGTAACAGAGTGCATCACAGTCCATGAAGAGAGTTGCCAAGGGCCATCAAAGCCCCATTGGAGACATATGACAAGGTAACAGAGTGCATCACAGTCCATGAAGAGAGTTGCCAAGGGCCAGCATAGCCCCATTGGAGACATCTGACAAGGTAACAGAGTGCATCACTGTCCATGAAGAGAGTTTCCAAGGGCCAGCATAGCCCCATTGGAGACATATGACAAGGTAACAGAGTGCATCACAGTCCATGAAGAGAGTTGCCAAGGGCCAGCATAGCCCCATTGGAGACATCTGACAAGGTAACAGAGTGCATCACAGTCCATGAAGAGAGTTGCCAAGGGCCAGCATAGCCCCATTGGAGACATATGACAAGGTAACAGAGTGCATCACAGTCCATGAAGAGAGTTGCCAAGGGCCAGCATAGCCCCATTGGAGACATCTGACAAGGTAACAGAGTGCATCACAGTCCATGAAGAGAGTTGCCAAGGGCCAGCATAGCCCCATTGGAGCCATATCGACAAGGTAACAGAGTGCATCACAGTCCATGAAGAGAGTTGCCAAGGGCCAGCATAGCCCCATTGGAGACATCTGACAAGGTAACAGAGTGCATCACAGTCCATGAAGAGAGTTGCCAAGGGCCAGCATAGCCCCATTGGAGACATATGACAAGGTAACAGAGTGCATCACAGTCCATGAAGAGAGTTGCCAAGGGCCAGCATAGCCCCATTGGAGCCATATGACAAGGTAACAGAGTGCATCACAGTCCATGAAGAGAGTTGCCAAGGGCCAGCATAGCCCCATTGGAGACATATGACAAGGTAAAAGAGTGCAACAGGCACAGCAATAAACAGAAAAAAAGGCCAAATGGCAACCATAAAACCAAACATCAACATGTGGACGGAGGATTCTTATCAGCACCCTTGGAGCATCTCCAGATCCTCCACTTACTGGTCATCCCCTACAGATTCAAGCATTGAGTTCCACCGCCTCATCTGACGTAGAGTCATATGCTGAACCTGTAGCTGGGCCTGCATGGTGTCGGCCATCCCTCTCAGGACAGCTGCGTTCCTCAACACGGCCTGCTCTATGCGTGCTAGACCTTCGAGCGTGAGCCATGTTGAGTCACAGCCTAAAATAAAGAAAAAAACAAATATTAATGATAATTACACAACAGACAAAATAAAAAGCAAAGATACATTGTCATCATAAAGACAAATCATTCTTTAAATTAATTTGTTGACATTGATTATTTACCATGAAATATGTTCTTCAGACAGACCTAAACCATTAAATGGACATTTTAATCCAACATGTTGTCCCCTTTAATTGGTTTTTGATGATCCACTTTTACAGCTTGAGTGTCTAAAATCTTGTTAAAGGATTTACATTGTACTTACATTAGCAATTTAAAGATTTTTGTTATACTGTGGTAGGCACACCTATCCTTAAACATGTTGGCGTTGAGGACAAGCTGTGTAAACATAGCAACCAGAAGAAATTACATTCCCACTGGGTTATACAAGAGATAATGTATCAACATTTGTACATACATTGTTGGATCCAAATAGTGGTGATATATGTAGTGATATCAAATTAAAGGGACAGTAAACCTAAATATTTTAGTTACTGATTCAGATAGAGCATGACATTAAAAAAAAAAAAAATTACTCGTATTCTTTAAATGTTAGAATTCTCTAGCTATATTTTAAATGCAAGAATGTAAGTTTATAGGGCAGGCCATTTTTGGTTATCAACTTTGGTTGTCCCTGCTGATTGATGGATACATTCATCCAACAATAAAGAAAGATGTCCATATTTTATTGGAATAAAAAAAAATATAGGCATTTCTTTGTTTCAATAAAGATAGCAAGAGAATGAAGAATAATTGATAAGAGTAGTAAATTATAAATTTGATTAACATTGCATGCTCTATTTGAATCACAATTGAAAAGTTTTAATTCAGTGTACCTTTAAGTATCTTATAATGTTGATTTTGAATGATACTTACAGCTGTGCCTGGGAAGGACAATCCGACACCCAGGACAATGAAGGTTGAGACGGGGGGAGGGATGGGATTGGGTTGTGGAGGGATGGGATTGGGTTGTGGAGGGATGGGATTGGGTTGGGGAGGGATGGGCTGCTGCTCTGGGGTAGCCCATACAGCTGGGGAATGGTGAGTTGGGGGCAGGGCAGCTGGGGTAGCTGTACGGGCCAAAAGATGGGGAGAGCGGTGAAGGGGCATTTTTTTGGAGGTATAGAACAGGACAAATGGGAAGGGCCGGGAGGGGCAGGGGGCTGGGCAGGGGGCTGGGCAGGGGACTGGGCAGGGGGCTGGGCAGGGGGCTGGGCAGGGGGCTGGGCAGGGGACTGGGCAGGGGAGGAACAATGATGACCAGAAGCGGAGGATCCATCTGAAATAAATATAATAAATATATTAACATCTCATACATAATGAAATCAAATCAACGCATTTCAACTTGATTATGTTTGCAATATACTTAGAAGTGTGTTTGAATTTCTAAACAATGATGACATGAGGATATGGTATGCATATAGGCACTCAGATGAATAGCAATGACTGTCTGTACAATTATAAAATTATTATTGTGGTTTGGCCTAGAATATGCATGTGACATCATGATGGCATGAATTTCAAATCCAAATATTTAAACAAATCCAAGCATATCTTAATGATGCCTGATATATAAAGGGGGCAGTAGTGTATTTGAACAGACAAATAATATTCCTTTTAAAGTGCAAAAGCTGTAGACTTTGAATGTCTTCAATAAAATGATTTCCAATAAAGCAACATGTTGGAAACATGTTAGATATATTTCACATACCATCAGACTTCAAGGGAGTCTCTTCCTCCTCCGTCCCACATGTTAAATCAATCTCTGTAAAACATAACATGTTGTGTACACGTTAAGATCAGATATTATAACATATGTTACTGTTGCTCAAAGACACACATCAATGTTGCATTAAAGATATACACACCCAAAGTTATGATTTACATCATTTTGATGGAGCATACAAATGACATTAGATTTGTTATTCTCAATGATTCAGATTTTCAATTAATTGTTTGTATTAATTTTTAAATCATAAAAGCATAGTACATTGAACATTTAAGATTTCTCATGTGTGTATCACTTGATGATTGTTGTCAAAAATGAACATGGAAACAAACATATGCTATACATCTTCTGAATAACAAAGGTGTAGATTAAGAAAGTTTTAATTCTTTCAATATTCAAATAAAATGAATATATAATCAGAGGAGTAAATTATATGTTTGTTTCAAATATTATGCTTCATCAGAATCATGTTCATAATATTGATTAACAATACACCTTCAATGACATATAAATGAGTCAATGGACTTACCAGAAGACCGCAAGGGCATCTCTGCATCAGTGCTGGATTCCTCTGGGCTCCCCACAACAACTCTCTCAATGAATGATATAGATATATATTAGTGAACACATTTGGGATATCACTAAATCACATCTGTATCAATTTATACGAATAATCAACTTTAACATGTGAAGAATAGAGCAGTCATTATAAAAAAAATGCTTTATTGAATCAAGGGGATTCTGTAAAAAATTATGTATTGACATATGTTTAATTTCTGACTATATTAGACATCAAACTCATCTCATACGATGCTATTGCATATCTAAATATACCCATTGAGCAATGTTCTTAAAAGAATACACACAAACCACATTTTGAATAACAGCTGTTGACAAATATAAACAAAGACATGTGGCACATCGAGCCATTTGTGCAATGTACAGTAATCTTGTTTAGGACACAACACATATTGATCACAATACCAAACCAAATTGATTAGTACATATATGTAATCATGGTGCTGTTAGAGTATGCTTATATCTATAAAGTAACTCCAACAGTGAATATGTGAATTATATATCAATATTGTCTAATCCAAAGAATGTAAGGATTAATTAATCTATTGTTTATTAAAGGGACACTGACATGCTTTATTTCAATCATTGATTTCACTGTTCAAAGTGTTCCAAATGATTTAACATTGACTCCTATTATAATTTTAATGTTGCTACATTTTAATCTTAAAGGCAGATAAGCAATATTGGATTCAATAAATATTGTTTGTTGAAGGTATCCACCAATCATCAATAAAAACCCAGGTTTGTCAACCAAAATTGAGCTGCAGATAAACGTACATTCTTGATTTTAAAATACATTTAGCAATAGAATTTTTCACATATGATTATAGAATTATATTTAAATGTTGCTTAATATTGCATGCTCTATCTGAATGACAACATTAATAATTTTAGATCAGTGTCCCTTTAATATAAAAATATATTGATTTGACAATATTGGTGTTAATGAATTCTCTACTCCATATGTTGATGTAATGAATGGGATTGAGCATGCAATTCCAATCTAATATGTTATTTAAGGATATCCTAGGAATTATTTAATTTTCATCTATTAAAGGGACATGAAGCTCTAAAAGTGTAATTGTATACTTTTTGAAACTATGTACTACTGTTATCTGAACACATGATTTTAACTTTTGACCCAATGCCAATTTATGCATAAAAAAAGCAGGATAATACCAGTAATGCATTGTTTAACCTAAACCAAAATCAATATGTTTTTAGAAGAACTAAAACAATAGACTGAACCAATGTAGCTCATAAAATGTTTAAACAAAACAATAAAATCATGTTTAAAAATCATTCAATGTAAAATTTAGTTGGCATGTCCCTTAAATGATTTGATCAATTTCAATAATGGAATCTATATTTTTAAAATCAAATCATATGCAAAAGTGTGTGAATTTTTTCAAAATGTATACAAATAAGATTAAGCAATACACAAGGAAAGAATATAAATTGGACATTCAAAGAATCTTACATTAAAATTAAGATATCCAGAATAGATGGGATATCTTAAATTCGAAAAAAATTCAGAGTAGTCATACAATGTAATCCTATGTTTTTTTTTGTTTATTCTTATTTGTAAAGATTTTAATAATCCATTTTGCAGATACATATAAATATTGAACAATGTGGATTTAGTATGTAATGTTCTGTCCATGTTTCTAAGACAAATGTCAATTAAAATGAGACATACCATACTGTGACAAGCCCTGGCTTGAGGATCCAGCACCAACATCCAGATCTGTAATATACAGTGAGTGCAGAATTATTAGGCAAATGAGTATTTTGACCACATCATCCTCTTTATGCATGTTGTCTTACTCCAAGCTGTATAGGCTCGAAAGCCTACTACCAATTAAGCATATTTGGTGATGTGCATCTCTGTAATGATAAGGGGTGTGGTCTAATGACATCAACACCCTATATCAGGTGTGCATAATTATTAGGCAACTTCCTTTCCTTTGGCAAAATGGGTCAAAAGAAGGACTT
The DNA here is from genome assembly GCF_027579735.1 of Bombina bombina. Taxonomy (NCBI): domain Eukaryota; kingdom Metazoa; phylum Chordata; class Amphibia; order Anura; family Bombinatoridae; genus Bombina; species Bombina bombina. The sequence continues at coordinate 631,940,229 of NC_069503.1, read as the reverse complement.
GACAGGCTCAGAAAAGTAAAAAATAGTGAGATATCTTGCAGAGGGATGCAGCACTCTTAAAATTGCAAAGCTTCTGAAGCGTGATCATCGAACAATCAAGCGTTTCATTCAAAATAGTCAACAGGGTCGCAAGAAGTGTGTAGAAAAACCAAGGCGCAAAATAACTGCCCATGAACTGAGAAAAGTCAAGCGTGCAGCTGCCAAGATGCCACTTGCCACCAGTTTGGCCATATTTCAGAGCTGCAACATCACTGGAGTGCCCAAAAGCACAAGGTGTGCAATACTCAGAGACATGGCCAAGGTAAGAAAGGCTGAAAGACGACCACCACTGAACAAGACACACAAGCTGAAACGTCAAGACTGGGCCAAGAAATATCTCAAGACTGATTTTTCTAAGGTTTTATGGACTGATGAAATGAGAGTGAGTCTTGATGGGCCAGATGGATGGGCCCGTGGCTGGATTGGTAAAGGGCAGAGAGCTCCAGTCCGACCCAGACGCCAGCAAGGTGGAGGTGGAGTACTGGTTTGGGCTGGTATCATCAAAGATGAGCTTGTGGGGCCTTTTCGGGTTGAGGATGGAGTCAAGCTCAACTCCCAGTCCTACTGCCAGTTTCTGGAAGACACCTTCTTCAAGCAGTGGTACAGGAAGAAGTCTGCATCCTTCAAGAAAAAAATGATTTTCATGCAGGACAATGCTCCATCACACGCGTCCAAGTACTCCACAGCGTGGCTGGCAAGAAAGGGTATAAAAGAAGAAAATCTAATGACATGGCCTCCTTGTTCACCTGATCTGAACCCCATTGAGAACCTGTGTTCCATCATCAAAAGTGAGATTTACAAGGAGGGAAAACAGTACACCTCTCTGAACAGTGTCTGGGAGGCTGTGGTTGCTGCTGCACGCAATGTTGATGGTGAACAGATCAAAACACTGACAGAATCCATGGATGGCAGGCTTTTGAGTGTCCTTGCAAAGAAAGGTGGCTATATTGGTCACTGATTTGTTTTTGTTTTGTTTTTGAATGTCAGAAATGTATATTTGTGAATGTTGAGATGTTATATTGGTTTCACTGGTAAAAATAAATAATTGAAATGGGTATATATTTGTTTTTTGTTAAGTTGCCTAATAATTATGCACAGTAATAGTCACCTGCACACACAGATAACCCCCTAAAATAGCTATAACTAAAAACAAACTAAAAACTACTTCCAAAACTATTCAGCTTTTATATTAATGAGTTTTTTGGGTTCATTGAGAACATGGTTGTTGTTCAATAATAAAATTAATCCTCAAAAATACAACATGCCTAATAATTCTGCACTCCCTGTATTAAATGAGGATTGGATATCATTAATACAAATCATGCCATGTTTAAAATCTTTACATTATTTGCAAATCAATTAAAAACTATTAATCTTTTGGTAGTCCCATGAGTTAATTGTTTCCTCAATTAAATTCATGATAAATATACCCTGTACTCTTATTTTCAATCATTTGTGTTGTTTACTGTAGCTTTAATTATTTTTTAGTGTTATTTCATTCTCATCAATTGATGGGCATATGTTATTATTTTTTTGTTTTCTGCAATTTTGTTTTTATTATGTATAATATTGAAAATAAGAATACTGTATTCTTCACATATATAATAATTCACATTTCATTTTGACCAACATGTATAAAGCAATGCCACTTACAGCAAACCCATGTTAACGTGTATGCGCAATTCCATTTTCGCGATCATTGCACAATGATTCCAAGCGGAATTACGCATCCGTCATTTGACCAACATGTATAAAGCAATGCCACTTACAGCAAACCCATGTTAACGTGTATGCGCAATTCCATTTTCACGATCATTGCGCAATGATTCCAAGCGGAATTACGCATCCGTCATTTGACCAACATGTATAAAGCAATGCCACTTACAGCAAACCCATGTTAACGTGTATGCGCAATTCCATTTTCGCAATCATTGCGCAATGATTCCAAGCGGAATTACGCATCCGTCATTTGACCAACATGTATAAAGCAATGCCACTTACAGCAAACCCATGTTAACGTGTATGCGCAATTCCATTTTCGCGATCATTGCGCAATGATTCCAAGCAGAATTACGCATCCGTCATTTGACCAACATGTATAAAGCAATGCCACTTACAGCAAACCCATGTTAACGTGTATGCGCTATTCCATTTTCACTCTGTGACGCATATTCTGTAGAGCGCAAGAAACATCATTCCTATTTCATGTGTCACTAATCTAAAATCAGATATCTAAACATCATATGTAGTGTATGTTGTGAGATCTGTATAGGTTTAGTATCTGACTATATACACATTTTCTAAAATTCTAATCAAATATTAAGATATTATATGAAGTTGGATAGTTACCTGGTTCAGATTCTCTTTCATCTCCTCCCAGGCCACCGGACGGAGAATCAGCTGCCCTGGCCCCCGCGTCAGGACTTTCAGATCCCGCAGCTGGGAGGGAAGAAGAGGAGGCCGAGGATGGCGAGGATCGAAATCTTTTGGGGACCCGGAGAGTGAGGAGCTCGCATAAAGTCACCTCATAAGGGAGTAGGTATAGTTTCCGTGGGGCCTTTCTTTGGCCCCCTCTTTTACAGGCTTGTACCCAGTCCCTTATGAGGTTGACTTTTTTTGACAAGTGCAACCTCATATCTCCGAATCTCCTCATGATTTTATCCTGGCTCCTCTGGACGCCACACACCAATTTAACCACATTGGTGATAGACTCCCAGAGGGCCTTCTTAACAGGCGCATCTGTCGACCTCCTCTTGTTCCCAAACAGCTGGGGATAAAAGTCCTTGATGGCGTGGACCAGTGCAGCGCTCTCCTGCTTGGTGAACCTGGGAGATGACATGCCTGCTGGGTTGTAGAATATATGTAGGGATATAATATATACTGCCTGCAGGCATTAGAGAACTGACAAAGATGGCAAAGTGTAATGGACTTTTATATGGTGAAGTAAACATGAGATGCACCATGGGACAAGTTATCTGTACATCTGATTGGATAAATGTTTGAAATATTGTTAGAATGTCTGTGAGACCATCCTGACTCAAGTTGTGTTTGTGTGATGAACTCTGATTGGCCGTTCCTTAATGTTTCATATCTTAGTAACTTCCTTACACATACCTCCTGGTGGTGCTGTTACTTCATTTTTCATGTAGACTTATTTGTAACTCATGGGCCTGTCATGTGGATATGTGTGACGCAGATTTAATATCCGTGATCCATTAAATCTTAATGTTTAAATTAACTTTAAAATCTAATACTGTCACATTATTAAATGTTGTATACATTTTTCGGTTTAATAACGGTCTGTTTCTTTAATACAAATACACATTTAATATTGTATGCCTTTATTGTTCATAAAATCAATTTTTTGACTTATTGTGAAGTATTGACATTGCTCTATTAAATGTATTTTAGAATGCACATTGATTGTGTGCTATTGCTTGGCATTAGACTCTAATGTTTAAAGATGCAAATCTGGTGTTTCAAGATCCGTTTCCCACGCAACATTTCTGAATGTTCAAATTCAGGTTATAATGTCAGTAACTTGGATAATCTGTTTATAGATGTTAAACTGTTTGTTTGTTTGTTATTAGTAAATAAACCTCGAGCTTGTATTTGTCTGAAGTGCTCATATATGTTATTGTGCAATGGCGTCTTTATTTTTAAATAGACATTACAACCAAACAATGTTATCTAATGATCTGTAGAGATAGAAGATTGTTTAGACTTTAAAATGTAAATCAATTTATCTTAGTATTTAGATATCCTCAACAGAAGAAATTTAAATGCACATGGTTGAGACAATCACATAAGGCATCTCTGTGCATCCAACAATCTTCATCTACTGAGCCTATCTCGATATGCTTTTCAAGCAAAGTATGTCAAGATAAGAAGAGAAGTAAATACACTCTTTAAATCTCTTAAAGGGACACTGTCCAAACAAATTTAGCGTTCGTGATTCAGATTGAGCATGAAATGTTAAGCAACTTTATAATTTAATCCGATTCTCAAATGTTAAGAATTATCTTGTTATCTTTCTTAGCAAATCAATAATGATATTTTAGATTACGGACAATTTTTGAAAAAAACCTGGGTTGTCCTTGATGATTGTTGGAGAAATTAATCCAACCAAAAAAAAAAAGTTCTGTCCAGAGTACTGAAGCAAATAAATAATCAATTTAATGCCTTATTTTTAAAGTAATGATAGCAACATCACGAGGAACATTGATAATATGAGACAATTTATAAAGTTGCTTAAAATAGAATACTCATTCTGAATGTATAAATCATTACTTTTTTAACTGTCTCCCTTTAAGTATATTTTGAGTTCATGTCCCTTTAAAGAGACATTTCACAATAATACTTGAAAAATCAGAAACCTAGGCACCTTCCTTTTGCTAAATTAGTATAACATATGAGTAAAGCATATTTAGATTAACTTCTGGATTGTTTTACACACTGACTGAAATATATATTGTAATGGATGTATTTCGCAGTCTTCAGCTTAGAGGGACATTAAGCTATATGTTATTTATGCATTTTGGATAAGATATTTGAACAACTTAATATGTTTTGGTATTCAATCATTAGATTGTAATTATATATATTCTTGGATTAAATACATATCTACATAGGCTACTTTGATGCTGATTGTTGGTTGCACATAGATGCCTTATGTAATTGAATAAGATATGTGCATTGATGTATATTTTTCGAAGTATATTTAAAGACTGAATGTAATTCTATAGTACTTTCTAAATATATAAAGGAATGATCAGCGCTCAGTTGTTCCACCGAAAAATAGGTTATGTTTTAATGAGAATATGTATATAAATTTCTGCACCTATCTGTGAGGTATATCAATGTGGGATATATATGTTCCCTGTAAACTTAATGGGTGTAGGTATTGAGCTGCTTGAACATATACGATTCAGTGTACCCCTGACACTGACAGAGAAAATAACATACAAGCGAAATATCGAAAGGAGTTCAGCGCTGCAAATACGTAGGATATGAATATAAATGATACTATGTCAAATATATATATATAATGGATGTCTCTCAGGTGTGGTAGACGAATGTTCTATATTTCACACCGGTTATACGTAAACTGATTTAGGACAAAGTCAGGTGGATATATAAGTACAAGTATTATTGTGCAATGAAGTGGTGGTAGTCAGTAGAAGTCAATAGCAAAAACTGCAATGATGGTACTGGGGGATAAGTAGTATACCCTTACCAGAGGGTACCTCAATCATATGAGGTAATGTCAGCACGTCTGCTTTAATTCTCTCCGGTCTGTCTTGGATTTTCCTCCTGTGTGTGAAGAGATCCAGGTCTTTTATTTCGTGCCGACTTGTGTATGGTGCTTTCAACCTAGGAACTTCCTGGTCTTTGGTATCGCTGGCTTAGTGTCTCCTCGTGGTATGGTAGTTCAGTCTGGATCTTGGCTCTCACCGTATTTGATGGGATATAGCAAAGAAAAAGAAAGAGCACATAGCGTGATACTGTATAAATAAAAATGTATTACATTCAAGGCAGGAATAGGAAATGCACTCACATTAAACAACCTCAATCCTTATGAGGTAAGTAAGGATGTGTAGATATATTTTTATATACCTTACACAGGTGTTGCTGTGGGCAGGTATCTCTATGTGATCGTGAGGTTGCTGTGTAAACACTGATGGTAAACTATTTTTAAATGGTGTATTTATAAGTTCCAGACAAGTACCTATAACAAGTACCTGTAAAGTTCACTTGGTAGTAGTTTACACTTCACTCTGTGAAGACTGTACAAGTTGAAAAAATAATGGTAGAATAGGATACTTGGAGATAATGGGGCCTGCTGCTGATGGGATTACAGCAGCTGCAGTCTCAGCTATACGTTTCGAAGTGTGGAAAATGCTTCTTCGTCAGACAACTTCCTCTGACGAAGAAGCATTTTCCACGCTTCGAAACGCGTAAGGATTTCATTCTTTGAGTGTGGCTTTGCTCTTTTTCTGAAGCGGCTGACATTTGAACAGTCACCCACAGCGGTCTCTGACGATACCCATCTGGCTCGTCCTCCTGACCGTTACCAGCGGCACGTTTTGAGTGCTTTATTTCTACAATACATACATCACCATTTGGATTTCTAATACCTTGCACCTTATTCTTACCCATACACGTAAACACTCAGCGCTATACAGCATTTGCGATACACACCAAGCCACAGATTAGGCTACCGAAGTGGCAAACACTGACCTACCTACCTATATTATTATTTGCCTATATATCGCTTTTCCAGAAATGTCCTGACGGAACAGCTGCCTTAACTAGCTGACCATAGCAGGCACTGATACCTCTTATCACTTCTGGTTAACATTTCTAGTTACCCTTGCTAATACAGTATCTGTTTGTATCGTAAATCAGAGGGATAGACTCCCTGTCTCCATATTGACTTTTTATCGTATAGCTGAGACTGCAGCTGCTGTAATCCCATCAGCAGCAGGCCCCATTATCTCCAAGTATCCTATTCTACCATTATTTTTTCAACTTGTACAGTCTTCACAGAGTGAAGTGTAAACTACTACCAAGTGAACTTTACAGGTACTTGTTATAGGTACTTGTCTGGAACTTATAAATACACCATTTAAAAATAGTTTACCATCGGTGTTTACACAGCAACCTCACGATCACATAGAGATACCTGCCCACAGCAACACCTGTGTAAGGTGTATAAAAATATATCTACACATCCTTACTTACCTCATAAAGATTGAGGTTGTTTAATGTGAGTGCATTTCCTATTCCTGCCTTGAATGTAATAAATTTTTATTTATACAGTATCACGCTATGTGCTCTTTCTTTTTCTTTGCTATATCCCATCAAATACGGTGAGAGCCAAGATCCAGACTGAACTACCATACCACGAGGAGACACCAAGCCAGCGATACCAAAGACCAGGAAGTTCCTAGGTTGAAAGCACCATACACAAGTCGGCACGAAATAAAAGACCTGGATCTCTTCACACACAGGAGGAAAATCCAAGACAGACCGGAGAGAATTAAAGCAGACGTGCTGACATTACCTCATATGATTGAGGTACCCTCTGGTAAGGGTATACTACTTATCCCCCAGTACCATCGTTGCAGTTTTTGCTATTGACTTCTACTGACTACCACCACTTCATTGCACAATAATACTTGTACTTATATATCCACCTGACTTTGTCCTAAATCAGTTTACGTATAACCGGTGTGAAATATAGGACATTCGTCTACCACACCTGAGAGACATCCATTATATATATATATTTGACATAGTATCATTTATATTCATATCCTACGTATTTGCAGCGCTGAACTCCTTTCGATATTTCGCTTGTATGTTATTTACTTTCTAAATATGTTTAAATTCTTTTATGATTTTTTAAAAATCAATACACAATATATTTTGTGAATGTCCCTTTAAGGACAAAAACATTCGGAATGTTGATTTAACATTGTCGAAAGAAACAAAGGGGAATGAAAATTATATATAGATATGTGATGTCTAACCCAAGAGGTAAGATTTTAAAAACTACATAATATTAATAACTATAGTTAAATGTCCCTTTAAATGACTCCACTAGAAAATAAAATCTATTAACATGGCATTCAATAACTAGCTTGTGCAAAATATGAAGTTAAATGACCTACCATTTATAAATTTAACAATTTATAAATTTTATAAAATAATGTTTTGAGATACAAGATCTTATAAAATTAATTTTACATTCAACAACACTGTCACTTTAATGTAAGTGAACCACTTCCCCTTCTTAAAAGTGAAAAAAATAAATTTAGGTCAAATTCTGACTACATATCAGAAATTATTTTAACATCTAAGATTTTCATAAGAAAAGCATTGATGGATCTCACTCCCCAATTAATTTAAAAAAGATAGTTTAATTTAAGATTCTCTGAATCAGTGGATTTTCAAAAATTAATGCATAATTTGATCTTATGCATGTGCTTGTCAAATAGACAACTATCAGTCATGGGAGTCAAATTGTTTTTTATTGACAGATTATATGGATATTTATTATAATCTGTTCAAAAGAGGGTATTTAATAATAAAATGTTGATTATTACCATTTAAAAATAAAATGTTTTTTAAACAAAAACAAAAACAAAAAAATATTCCTGGAAGTCATCAGAGGACAATCTGAAATTAAAAAACAAAATTTGACAAAGTTAATACACACGTTGTAAAATATTCATAAAATACATTTACAATCATCTTGTGTCTATACTCTAACTTTGTGCATAATTTTATCAAGATATTTCTGATTAAAATTTAAAAATTTAAAAAACAAACATACACCATTATATTGTGTAATAATAAATAAATTAAAATATCAGAATTTCTAATTATACATAATAATGTATATCACATTTCAATAATAAATATATATGTATGCTGAACATAAATGTAATATTTCATGTCCATTCAAATACCTCTATATCAACTATAATATGTATTCCTTTTTAAGATTGTGATACCTAAATATCTAATTATGAACTAAGTATGACTAATGTATGTAAGCTACTAATATTCGACATTCTTCCTGTGATTCTTAACTAGCATGCATTGGTAAACCAACCTGGATAATGCATGGTCTTTGAAAGTCAATTCAGGGGTAAACAGTTGATCTTCAATAGGTGTCTTATTCATCACTTCATAAATAGAGGACTGAAATACCAATCTAGAAATTAGAAAATCATCTAAGTGTCTGATTGTGATACCTAAATATCGAATTATGAACTAAGTATGACTAATGTATGTAAGCTACTAATATTCAACATTCTTCCTGTGATTCTTAACTAGCATGCATTGGTAAACCAACCTGGATAATGCATGGTCTTTGAAAGTCAGTTCAGGGGTCAACAGTTGATCTTCAATAGGTGTCTTATTCATCATTTCATAAATAGAGGACTGAAATACCAATCTAGAAATGAGAAAATCATCTAAGTGTCTGATTGTGATACCTAAATATCGAATTATGAACTAAGTATGACTAATGTATGTAAGCTACTAATATTCGACATTCTTCCTGTGATTCTTAACTAGCATGCATTGGTAAACCAACCTGGATAATGCATGGTCTTTGAAAGTCAATTCAGGGGTCAACAGTTGATCTTCAATAGGTGTCTTATTCATCATTTCATAAATAGAGGACTGAAATACCAATCTAGAAATTAGAAAATCATCTAAGTGTCTGATTGTGATACCTAAATATCGAATTATGAACTAAGTATGACTAATGTATGTAAGCTACTAATATTCTACATTCTTCCTGTGATTCTTAACTAGCATGCATTGGTAAACCAACCTGGATAATGCATGGTCTTTGAAAGTCAATTCAGGGGTCAACAGTTGATCTTCAATAGGTGTCTTATTCATCATTTCATAAATGGAGGACTGAAATACCAATCTAAAAATTAGAAAATCATCTAAGTGTCTCCAATAGGATGCCTCCACAGCCTTATTCTATCAAATAGTTGGCACTTACCATGTGAACATGTCTTTGTATGCTTTTCAAGGTCAGCAGATTTGAAAGATAATGCCAGACATGATCCCATTGGTATTCTTCAATTTCAATCTTGTCTTTTTCCACTGTCAGTCTGGGAATTCTTCACTGTCATTCTTCGAATTCTTCCCCTTTCAGTCTTTACATGAAGTCATCTCCCTAATGGCATAATTTTTTTTTTTTAATTACTAATACAAGTGTGTGAATCAGTTCTGTACCCCTCTCCCACCCCCCATTTCTGAATCAATTTCTGTCACTAGCTTACTAAGCGTGTGTAGCATCTTGTGTTATGTTCTATGAAGTGTGAAGATGAGTCATATTGAGCAGAACTAACCTCTAATGTGTGACATTGAACCATAGTCATGCTAGAGGATAGTTATGCTAGAGGATCCCTTGCTGAGTATTTACATTTTAAGTAATGTGTAAACTAAATACTATTTTCGAAAATGTATGCCATATGATGTATTTGTGTACAATTCATGCCAGCAACAGTCCATACATCTATACTTACCAGCTGATGTCCTCTTTAAAAACCAGGTGGCAAAGACTCGCTACAGGACCCAATGACCAGAGCATCACCAATATTAATAAATGAAACACATTTTTAGCATTTGATGAACAATCCTAACATGTTTGCACAATTCTCTACTTGTCATTTCCCTAGAGTTCACATCTATTGACAATACTCCAGTCTAACTTCTATTATTTACCGTCTAAAGTGGCGGTTGATGATGTCTGCTCTGACATTGAGCCCCTCGTCCCGGAATGGCCCCTCTAGAACAGGATCATCCTCCTCATCTCTGAGGAGGTTTCGGTGCGCCTGGACGCCCTGCAGCATCCCAGCCCGCTGTGCAATATTATGCAGGACACTACAGGCTATAACGATCTTAGCCACCTTCTTTCGGTTGTACTGGAGGGCTCCTCCCGACCTGTCCAGGCACCTGTACCTCATCTTCAGGAGCCCGAACATTCATTCAACCACCGCCCTGGTTCTCTTATGAGCCCTATTGTAGCGCTCCTCAGACACATCAGTCGGGCTACGCAAGGGGGTAATAAGCCAAGGCCGGCTCATGTACCCAGAATCACCTATAAATGATGAACAGAACATAATTTAAACTGAATCCTCAAAATAGTATTTTGAGTCCAAAAAAAGTTTGTGTACACGATAATCCACTAACAAATGTTTTATTTTTACAAGAATAATCTAGTTCAATATTATTATCTATCTTCCCATTTCAGCCAAGACATGCTACATATGCGTATTTCTCCTAAACCAAACCTTGTGTAAAATAAAAACTAAATTGTTACATTGCATTCTCTGAGCATTTAAGGTAAGACATGCTACATATCTGCATTGAACTAAAAGTAGACATTAGTGGAAAGAGACAATGACATGGTTAAATTGCATTAGCTAATATCTTCCCATTTCAGCTAAGACATGCTACATATGCGTATTTCTCCTAAACCAAACCTTGTGTAAAATAAAAACTAAATGGTTACATTGCATTCTCTGAGCATTTAAGGTAAGACATGCTACATATCTGCATTGAACTAAAAGTAGACATTAGCGGAAAGAGACAATGACATGGTTAAATTGCATTAGCTAATATCTTCCCATTTCAGCTAAGACATGCTACATATGCGTATTTCTCCTAAACCAGACCTTGTGTAAAATGGCAAATAAATGGTTACATTGCATTCTCTATCTGAGCATTTAAGGTAAGACATGCTACATATCTGCATTGAACTAAAACTAGACATTTGCGGAAATAAAAATAAATGGTTAAATTGCATCCTATAGCTGAACATTACGCTAACATTTTAAAACTACAGTGGCAATTGTCAAACTAATTAACCATGTTGTGCACAAATACTCACCAACGAGATAACCAGGGGGCATTTGTCTTTCCTCAAACGGTCTCCACAGGGATGACTGAGCGAGGATGCGGGCATCATGACAAGCTCCTCCAAAATTCGCACACACATGCATAATCCTCATCTGTGCGTCACAAACATACTGCACATTGAGGCTATGAAAATGTTTGCGATTTCTGAAGGGCAAGTCATCAATTGGAGCACGCTGCCCAATGTGGGTACAATCTATGGCTCCCAAGACATTGGGCAATTGAGCAATATCAAAGAATTCCCGCTTCAGGCGCCTCCAATCACCATCATTCTGTGGGAATCCTATGTATTGCTTACTGATACGTACCATGGCGTCCAGAAAGTTATCAAACACCACAGAGAATGTACCTTGAGCCAGGCCATGCATGTACATTTCTCCGGATTGAAAACTCCCGGAGGCCAGGACGTATAGACAACTTAGCATCTTACTCATGGCGGGAACAGCAGTCCTTATTCTTATACGTGGCTCCAAATGAGGTTTAAGAAGATCGTAAAGGCCAATGAGCTGTTCGCGATTGAGACGATACTTATCATAAACCTCAAAGTCGCTCATGTTTTCCAAGGTGGGTCTCACCGTGTAGACACGAGGACCTCGAACCAGACGACCCCTTCGTCTCAGTCTGAGCCACCGAGGCTGCCTGATTCGATCAACAGCTAGTTCGCCAATAGCAGCACCAGCAGTGTCTACCATGTCATCATCATCCATCTTTCAAAACAGCGTAACAAGGTATGAACTTGATCTGATGTGGATCACAAGTGATGCTTTGGCCATGTTGTTTGGGGGATTTATAGTACAATTAGTCCAATGGTAGTGAGTTTGTAATGATTGCTGATTGTATTCACTTGTTTGTATGTGAGCGGCGCGAATGCTTTCACAGTGGGCGTTTTTTTGTTGTTTGTTGAAATGTTGTTTTCCCACAATGAATCTCAATGTGAAAGTGTACAATATCACACATACAGTGCATGTTTGTAATGTTTGATCATATGCGTAATCAATATTTCTTAAACGCGATCTTATAGTAACAAGCACACGTCCAGGCTAACATGAATGAAAGTGCAAAGTTGTGTATAATGTGCATCGAATGTGATCGATCAATGTTGCTGCAACATTGTTTGTAAACGATAAAGTAACATCTGCCATCTGTAGTATTGTATATATAAGTGATTGCCGAGCTGTCAATATTGTATGCGTCCCTTTCAAATCGCAGTAATAATTCAGAACTTCCCGTCTGCCATCTGTAGTATTGTATATATAAGTGATTTTCGAGCTGTCAATATTGTATGCGTCCCATTCAAATCTCAATAATACTGAATAACTTCCGGCTGTCATCTGTAGTATTGTATATATAAGTGATTGCCGAGCTGTCAATATTGTATGCATCCCATTAAAATGGCACTAATACTGAATAACTTCCGGCTGTCATCTGTAGTATTGTATATATAAGTGATTGCCGAGCTGTCAATATTGTATGCGTCCCTTTAAAATCGCACTAATAATTCAGAACTTCCGGCTGTCATCTGTAGTATTGTATATATAAGTGATTGCCGAGCTGTCAATATTGTATGCGTCCCATTAAAATCTCACTAATACTGAAGAACTTCCGGCTGTCATCTGTAGTATTGTATATATAAGTGATTGCCGAGCTATCAATATTGTATGCGTCCCATTCAAATCTCAATAATACTGAATAACTTCCGGCTGTCATCTGTAGTATTGTATATATAAGTGATTGCCGAGCTGTCAATATTGTATGCGTCCCTTTCAAATCGCAATAATAATTCCGAACTTCCCGTCTGCCATCTGCAGTATTGTATATATAAGTGATTGCCGAGCTGTCAATATTGTATGCGTCCCATTCAAATGGCACTAATACTGAATAACTTCCGGCTGTCATCTGTAGTATTATATATATAAGTGATTTGCGATCTGACAATATTTCTTAATTGTCCCATTCAAATCTCCCTAATAATGCTGTTCCAAACTGTTATTTACGTATATGTTGTATTGTAGTATTGAGTGTTAAAGTTCAGAAAGGGGTGGTACAGTCGTAAATCTGTAATGTGTATGGTTGAATCTTCTAATGACGTCATGATATTATTAACCTGCCTATGTAGTTCTGAAATCCTCATTGTGTTGTTGTATTGTGCTACATTGTTATTGTGTGCTGAATAAAATCTAAATGTGTGCTTTGTGGTTGCGTGATGGGTGATGCGTGTTATGTACATCTACGTATATATTGTGATTGTGTCCAACATATGCTGACTTCTATATAGCGGTCTGGCATTGTTGTTCCTTCCCATAAAGTGACATCTGTAATCTGGTGTAATGATGTTCTTCTTGTACGTAATTCCTAATGGTTTATTGTGATGGAATCATGATGTTAAAAGTACAGTAAAATCCATATGTTCTGTTTTGTGATTCCTAGAGAGAATGTAATGTGTTTTTCCACCATCATTTGAATGCACATGTATGAGTGAATGCTAAAAGTTATGTATGTGCATCCATTAATGATCATGTGTTAAGCCTATGTAGATATGCAGTTGCTGCAAGCATATGAGTTGAATAAATGAAATGCAATAATAAAGGTAAACGAGAGGTGTTTCCCATTGTGTACTGTTTGTGAATCCTGAAATTTTAAAATTATTTTTGTGTCCGTTTAAATGTGATTTTTTTTGTTTAAAATGTTTGTTACTAGTGATGTTGATTTGTAGTTGATGTAATATAAAAGTATGAAACAATTTAATGCTGTTGTGAATATTCAATAAGTACAATCCATAAGTCTACCATAGGGAAATAGTAATTTCTTGATCTATTTATCATAGCTGGGTCTAACGCAGAAAAGCATGTATTTTTTTCCTATTTCTAGCGCTGGTATTTGGAGTTTTTAGGTCTACGCTATTTGCGTGCGTTAGGGAAATCTGTCTTTCGCGTGCACGAGCACGTCTTCCCCATAGAAGTCAATGGAGGCTCTAAATTTTGGTAATTTTTTTTTTTCAAAGACTGGTTTTCCTCGTAAAGTGAGTGACGTCATGAGCTTGTGTGAAAAAGAAACTAAATCGTGTTCATTTTGTAATAAATAACTTTTTTGTGTATGTCATGTGGTGTATATTGTTTGTATGCATCAATGAGTGTACAGGGAGTGCAGAATTATTAGGCAAATGAGTATTTTGACCACATCATCCTCTTTATGCATGTTGTCTTACTCCAAGCTGTATAGGCTCGAAAGCCTACTACCAATTAAGCATATTAGGTGATGTGCATCTCTGTAATGAGAAGGGGTGTGGTCTAATGACATCAACACCCTATATCAGGTGTGCATAATTATTAGGCAACTTCCTTTCCTTTGGCAAAATGGGTCAAAAGAAGGACTTGACAGGCTCAGAAAAGTCCAAAATAGTGAGATATCTTCCAGAGGGATGCAGCACTCTTAAAATTGCAAAGCTTCTGAAGCGTGATCATCAAACAATCAAGCGTTTCATTCAAAATAGTCAACAGGGTCGCAAGAAGCGTATGGAAAAACCAAGGCGCAAAATAACTGCCCATGAACTGAGAAAAGTCAAGCGTGCAGCTGCCAAGATGCCACTTGCCACCAGTTTGGCCATATTTCAGAGCTGCAACATCACTGGAGTGCCCAAAAGCACAAGGTGTGCAATACTCAGAGACATGGCCAAGGTAAGAAAGGCTGAAAGACGACCACCACTGAACAAGACACACAAGCTGAAACGTCAAGACTGGGCCAAGAAATATCTCAAGACTGATTTTTCTAAGGTTTTATGGACTGATGAAATGAGAGTGAGTCTTGATGGGCCAGATGGATGGCCCATGGCTGGATTGGTAAAGGGCAGAGAGCTCCAGTCCGACTCAGACGCCAGCAAGGTGGAGGTGGAGTACTGGTTTGGGCTGGTATCATCAAAGATGAGCTTGTGGGGCCTTTTCGGGTTGAGGATGGAGTCAAGCTCAACTCCCAGTCCTACTGCCAGTTTCTGGAAGACACCTTCTTCAAGCAGTGGTACAGGAAGAAGTCTGCATCCTTCAAGAAAAACATGATTTTCATGCAGGACAATGCTCCATCACACTCGTCCAAGTACTCCACAGCGTGGTTGGCAAGAAAGGGTATAAAAGAAGAAAATCTAATGACATGGCCTCCTTGTTCACCTGATCTGAACCCCATTGAGAACCTGTGGTCCATCATCAAATGTGAGATTTACAAGGAGGGAAAACAGTACACCTCTCTGAACAGTGTTTGGGAGGCTGTGGTTGCTGCTGCACGCAATGTTGATGGTGAACAGATCAAAACACTGACAGAATCCATGGATGGCAGGCTTTTGAGTGTCCTTGCAAAGAAAGGTGGCTATATTGGTCACTGATTTGTTTTTAAATGTCAGAAATGTATATTTGTGAATGTTGAGATGTTATATTGGTTTCACTGGTAAAAATAAATAATTGAAATGGGTATATATTTGTTTTTTGTTAAGTTGCCTAATAATTATGCACAGTAATAGTCACCTGCACACACAGATATCCCCCTAAAATAGCTATAACTAAAAACAAACTAAAAACTACTTCCAAAACTATTCAGCTTTGAAATTAATGAGTTTTTTGGGTTCATTGAGAACATGGTTGTTGTTCAATAATAAAATTAATCCTCAAAAATACAACTTGCCTAATAATTCTGCACTCCCTGTATGTTTGTGATAATCTTATTAGTTAGATGTAGCTATATGAGGGTCTTTTCCCATGTGTCAATGTAAGTAAATGGCAAAATGGATTTGTGTTGTTTTTTTTCTAACACCCGAGATCTCGCAACTTTGATCCTTTGTATTTTGATGAAAAATTATTAAATCTGAAAAAAAATATAGTGTAGTGTTTGTATGAGTGTAAGTGTACTTTGTGTAATATTTGTTTTGTGATTCGTGGATGTTTATTTTGTCGGTATATGTTAACTACTGGGTTTGAGCTGTCGGTAGAGATTTGTGCGTTGGGTGATTTTTGAGTGTCGGTAACTGAACTCTAAATACCGGAGTCCGTAAAAAACAATCGTTAGGAGCCTCTAACGCTGGTTTTGACGGCTAACGCCAAACTCTAAATCTAGGCCTTAGTAAGTGCTGCTGTGTAAGTGTAACTGAGTCTGTAATTCAACAGGTCAGAGTAATTAAATTTTTTGGTATCGATAGATAATCGTTCAGTTCTGCAGTTCTTTTCTTTCACTGCTCTCTGCTCAACAGCAAACTCAACAATGAATTTTTTGTGCCGTTGATGCGGGGAGGAGACGGTGATGACGTATCCGGCATGATGCGGCATCATCATTGCAGACCGTACAGCCTATCAGAGATCTAGAGAGGGCACAGCCAGGCTGAACTTGTCTGTTCTAGAACGCCTGTTGATCATGCGGGAGAGGAGCTGGTGATTACGTATCCGGCATGATGCGGCATCAATCAATCATGGTGCACTGCAGACCGTGCAGCCTATCAGAGGGCACAGGCTAAACTTGTCTAGAACCCTGTTGATGCGGTGGAGGAGCCGGTGATGTCATTGGTGCAGCCTATCAGAGCACAGGCTGAATATGTCCCTCCCCACTTGCACAGTTCAGCGTGTGCGATCAAGAATCAATATAGAATTGCTTGAGGCTGGCCCAAATGCCTGCAGACTGACATAGACATCACTGACAGAGCCCTATATCATGCCTATCACATGTGCGATTTTTTTATTAAAGAAACACACACACACAAAAAAATTTTTTTACTTTTATTTAAAAAAAAAACAGCAGAATGTTTTTTTGGGGGGTTAAAAATAAAATATAATTTTTCCAATAGGGGGCTATTGAAAAAATTATATTTTATTTAGCATAATTTTATTCAGCATAATTTTTTTATTTATTTTTTTCTCAGCATCATTTTTTAATTTTATTTTTTCTCAGCATCTGACAGGGGGGCACGTGCGCGAGTGCACAAATGGAGGAGCCTCCACTGACCCTAACCCTAACACCCACTAACTTTAATATAATTAAAATAAATCTAAATAAAAATTACAATGAATACCTAAACAATTCCTATTTAAAACTAAATACGGTCCAAGTTTTCAAAGAAAAGACAAAAGAAAAAACCTTTAAGAAACGCATGTTAATGATTTTAAAATAATTATGATGGGATGTCATTGTTGAGCAAGTATAGGGTATATATGCATCAAATACATTTGAAAATAATTAGATAAGTGGTGTATCTCAAGGTTATCCTTAAATTGGAAAACCCTGTTATAACACACTCAATAAAAATCCCACAGACGTTTGGTTGGGCAGGAATCTAGGAGTAATGATAAATAAGGTAAGAAAATCTCATAAATTTGAGGTCACATACAGGCTAAATAGTTTCTCTTTTGTCAGACAACAAGAGCTACAATATTTAGGATTTAATGTTCTTTATATGTTGTTTGCTTGCATGATGTGCAATAGTAGCCACACCTGGTATCAAATAAATACACACTGAATAGAGTTGTGAAGGACGTCATCTGAACATAACCTGCAGCTATTTGATCTATTTCCCAAAATATTAAGATGACAAATACTGCAAGCAAAATAACATGCTGCTTGTCTGATTGTTCATGCCCGTTATCTGAAGATTCTTTTGAAATATTCAACCTCTTTATCTTAATAGTAGTAACAGTAGAGAAATATAAGCTAGAGTTTCATGTATAACACTCTTTTTCAACCCTTATCCATTTCTGCTTCACCTTTCCCACTTAAAGTACAAAGATGTGCCATCATCTTCTCTTTTTCTGTTTCTTAAAATTGTACTCTTGATCTTCTCCCTGTAGTGAAGAAACACAGGAAATATATTTCAACTGATATATAGTATATTACCTGTTTCCTAAATCCATCAAAATCTAATTTGTTGTTTTACCTGCGCTGATGCATTATTTAATGAATAGAAGTGCTGTTATTTATAGTACAAATTAAATATATAAATTGGTCTGATCTGATGAATCCATTGCCTGATTTCTGAATAGATACTTTGTATGTATTTGTTAATGTCAGTCTATCACAACCTGTATAAATCTTTATAAGAAAATTGGATGTGGCGCTAAAAAGCTGGGTATATTCAGAGGTACAATAATTAAAAAGCACTATATATGTGCAAAATTGATATATAATAATATTAATATATGCAAAATTGATATATAATAATATTAATAAAACAATTAAATAAAATAAGCTAATGTTGTCTAAATAATGGTAAGATAATTAACAGGGAATTGGAGTGGATCAAGTCTAAAAACTGAAGATATAAATGTTATAAATAAACTTATTTAAAATATACTATTAAAAGTTTAATCTAATAAAAATATTTTAATAATTAGACACAATCAATATAAATACACATATAACAGACAATGCAATAAACCACTGGTGGTTAAAAAGGACACAAAAAAAACAATTCAAAGCAGCAACAATGAGCCAATAATATAAATACAAAGAATATATACTGTCGAATGAGCAGTAGTTCAAATAGTCTAGTATAAATAGTTATCCCAATCACTTTCCGAGTGAAGCAATAAAATAGGCTAAAAAAGATATCCGTAGTGAAAGGCAATGAAGGCAGTATAGGTAGTATGTTGATTTAAAAAACAATAGATCCAATAAATTCAGTGTAGGTAGTATTAATGGAATTCCAGTCTTTACCTTTAGATTTGCTGACCAACCATCCGGACGGACTTTCTCTCTAAGCCCCGACCGGGAACGAGAATCACCTGATTTAGGCGTCCGTGTCTTTCTGGCAGCGGTATTTTCCTCCTTGATGGGAAACCTTTGGTGTGTGATGTAATGGAGATCGTCACGTGGTCACAAACACCCAATCAGCTGAGGAGTTTCCCCTCTGACGGTCCCAATGCGGGAGTTTCAAAAACACAGAGCGCTCTGGTATATCAACGGGTGTCATAGGAATCCAGGTTCACAGGCTCACAGAAAACATCTACGCGTTTCAGCCCTTCAAAGGCCTTTATCAAGATGTTTTAAACCATGTCCTATACTGCCTCTTTATAGCCTTATCAATTTCCTGGCATCATTGAATAATTGATTAGTCACAACATTTCTAATATATCTCTAACGACTTAAAGAAACACTGTTCATTAAAACTATTGTATATATACATTTTGATAGTGTTATAAATAAACTTAAATTAATAAAAATTAGATAAGCAATCATCAAAACAATTGATAATTCATACAATAAAAAGATAATGAAAAGTATATTTTTTAAAAGCGTATATAAAAAAATTTAATGATTTTTTGAATATATTTCAATAACAAATTAACTAATTTAAAAATAAACTTATTTAAAAAGGCAAGAGTTTCTTTGGGGATGGGCCTTAAGATATCAAACAACTAATCCATGTTTAAGAGCAACTATAGAAGATGGTACAATTGATGCATTCTAGAATCAATACAAAACTTAAGTTAAAAGGTGCATACAAGATCAAAATTTATCAAAATTTATATTAGCTAAAAGAGTTTTTTTATAAAAATACAAATAACTTATTTAAAGGGACCAATAATTTATTTTAATTAAAAATTATATATATCCAAGAGGGCTATCTAAAAATGTAATTAATGTTATCTCAAATTAATGTGAAGACATATATACAAGATACATTAAAAACCTAGATAGTTTCAGCTCCATAAAAGTCATTATGTACAATGGATATATTGTATTCATACAAGTGTGATTTTCATACTCAATTTATTACCTACTACTAGTGTAGAAATGGATTAAGGTCTAATTCCACATTTAACCCTTCTGGTACCAGTGAGCCAAAGTAGTAAATTAATTCTGCCTCTTTATATAAAATCAATGTTTCATAATCTCCACCTCTACTGTCTTTTTAAACTTTTTTTACACCCCACAACCGGAGATCATTAACATTACTCCCATGGCATTCTTTAAAATGTTTGGATACAAAGTGGCCTTTGAAGCCACTTTTAATATTGTTAACATGGTCTCTAATTCTGTCTCTTAACTTCCTCTAAAATGGAAAGAACCCTATTAATTTAGACCCAGTGAGATCCACATCGGTCTGATTAGTACTTTTCCTATACATACTTGGGGCTAAATTATTTTTTAGGTTTTTTGCTTTTGTATAAATAATATCAGGGTGTCTTTTTACATGGTCTCCTAAAATATGATAATTTTTTATAAAAATGCCAATGTCTATTTAAAATAGTCTTCATGTATCCATGTTGAACATTAAATCTAGTGATAAAAGGGATGTTCAAATTTTTTACCTGTTCATTAGATTCTGGTAAACTTACTTCTCTACCTCTAAGTAGTTCCTCTCTGTTTTTCAATCTAGCTGTCTCCATTGCATTCCTGACATTATTTTCATCGTAACCTTTATCTATGAACCTCTCTTTTAAAATGAATGACTGGGTTTCAAAGTCTTCAATGTTATTACAGTTTTTCATGATCCTAGTGAATTGAGTAGTAGGTATATTATCAATCCATTTCGACAAATGGCAGCTTTCTATGTGGACGTAGTTGTTAGCGTCAATCTTTTTTAAAAAAAACGTCTTTGTATGGATCTTTTGTTCTATGATATTTATTTCAAGGTCAAGAAAATGTATAGTTTTACTATTAATCTCACTTGTAAACTTTAAACCAAGATTATTTTGATTCAAATCTTCCAAAAATAAATTCAGAAGTTCATAATCCCCTTTCCAAATTATAAAGATGTCATCTAGAAATCTTTTATAGGATACCAAGTTCGCACCCCACGGTCCATTGAAGATAAAAAGCTCTTCTAAATAGCCCATGAAAATTTTAGCATAACTGGTTGCGAACTTGGTACCCATTGCTGTTCCCTTTTGCTGTAAATAATATTTCCCATCAAAAACAAAATAATTATTATTTAAAATAAATTCAATACATTCTAGGATGAATTCACTCTGTTCTATTTTTAAATTCACATCTTTTTTGAGGAAATGTTTGATCACCAACAGCCCTAACTTATGCTCAATATTCATGTAAAGACTAGTTACATCACAGGTAACCATAATATATTTTTCATTCCACTTAATATGGTTTAGTATATTTAACAAATGAGTTGAATCCTTTAAATAAGCTGGTAATTTAACTACATATTTTTGGGGGAATTGGTCGATATACTGAGATAAATTGGATGTTAGGGAGTTTATTCTGGATATAATTGGACGGCCTGGTGGATTAGTGAGGGATTTATGGATCTTGGGTAAAAAGTAAAAGGTAGGGGTTCTTGGGAATATAACTGTCAGAAAATTGAATTCATTTAGATTAAGTAGTCCTTTTGTCTGTACTTCATTTTATAATTTATCTAAATTTTGTTTCTGTTTAGTTATAGGGTCACTTAGCAATATTTTGTATGTACATGTATCGTCTAAAATTCTAGACGCTTCTTTAAGGTAATCTGTAGTATTCATTAAAACTACCCCCTCCCTTATCCACCTGCTTTATAACAATATCTTTATTATTTCTTAAATCCTGTCAAGTTTTATGCTCTTCCTTGGATAAATTGAAATTTAAATATTTACTTTTCCCATCCCATTTTTCCAGATCTTTTTTGACTTTTTTCTGAAATAAGGTAAGGTTATCTCCTTTATCCTTTACCGAATAAAAGATTGATTTATTCTTAAGGCTGGCGTCTTGATATTTGGATGGAGGATTTTCAATTTATCTTTTTTTGTATCTGATTCTCAAGAGGGTTCTTCCAAAAAAATATCTTTTTAGCGTGAGCTTTCTAATATATTGATTGATATTGATCAATGTTTCAAACTTATTTGCTTTCGCAGTAGGTGCAAAAGACATGCCTCTACTTAAAACTTTTTCTTGTATGGTATTTAATTTTATTTTACTCAGATTAAAAATGCCTTGAGTGTTTATCTTATTCTCATTTGTTTCACTCTTTCCTCTAGACCCTCCTCCTCTTCTTCCTCTCTGTCTCTTTTTTCCCTTCAGAATTTTGTATTTGTTTTCTGTCCTACCTCTAAAAAATCCCTAGAGGTCCCAGGTCTATTATTAGACTCAGTGTTTCTAAATTCATTATCAGAATTTAATCTTTCCCTTAAGGGGCTGAATCTATTAGATGTTTAAATTCTCCAATTATTTTGTTGTTGATTTTTCCTATAGTCATTCTGATTAACTCTCCTCTGGGGATAATAATTTCCTTGATAGGTGTGATGGGATCTGTTCCATCTCTGATCTCTATCTTTATTATAGTAATTATCCCTATTGGCTTGGTATTAATTTTTGACATGCTGGTGGTTATAATAGGGGCCTTGTCTCTGTTTTCATAATAATTTGATTGTCTATTTTCTCTATAGTGACTATTTTGATAGTAATTTCGGTGATACTCCCCTTTTTTTTTAGATCTCCCTTCATTATAACTTTCCCTTTCCTTAGGTTTCTTCTGGAATACTCTAAGGTGATTTTTACTTTTATTAGTATTTGAAGTTTTTTCTTTAGGTAATTCAGGTTAGTTGCTTCTAAAGTCTCACTTTCATTCATATCATCGTTGTAGACTACTACATTTTGGATAATATCTCTCTGTTTTTCTTCATATATCCTAGATTTTTTTTTAAAGGGTTTAAAATCCTCTTTCTATTTACTTTCCTCAAGGGTTATATTTCTTGATTTTATGATAATATTCATTAAGTTAATAGAGTCATTTTCCAATGTTTCATACCATTCCACTAGTAAAAAGTCTTGTAATTCAAAATTACACTCTTTTTTCAAGCGTAGACCTCTTGGTACAATTTTAGATTCAACATATTTTCTCATAAAAGTTAGTTCAATTTTATGTCTTAATTCTTTATTTAATACTTTCTCAAAATCATTTAAGGTGGTTTCTACATCTTCCCCTATATAGTTATTACTAATGACATTAGTTCCCTCTATCTCTAAAAGTAGGGAATCCCTCAAGCTGAACATATCCATATTAAATTAAAGTGGAGTGAAAGCAAGTGGCAAAAGGTTTAAATCAGAGTAAGCTAGAATACAGAAAATAATATTATAAACCTCTTGGACACTAAAAACATATACCTGCACACATCAAAATTAGAATTGCACTCTGAAAGCAATTCAGAAGAACCAGAGACAAATAAGAAAATTGGATGTGGCGCTAAAAAGCTGGTTATATTCAGGGGTACAATAATTAAAAAGTACTATATATGTGCAAAATTGATATATAATAATATTAATATATGCAAAATTGATATCTAAATATATTAATAAAACAATTAAATAAAATAATCTAATGCTGTCTAAATAATGGTAAGATAATTAACAGGGAATTAGACAGCTAGATTGAAAAACAGAGAGGAACTACTTAGAGGTAGAGAAGTAAGTTTACCAGAATCTAATGAACAGGTAAACAATTTGAACATCCTTTTTATCACTAGATTTAATGCTCAACATGGATACATGAAGATTATTTTAAATAGACATTGGCATCTTATAAAAAATGATCATATTTTAGGAGACCATGTAAAAAGACACCCTGATATTATTTATACAAAAGCAAAAAACCTAAAAAATAATTTAGCCCCAAGTATGTATAGGAAAAGCGGAAAAGTACTAATCAGACCAATGTGGATCTCACTGGGTCTAAATTAATAGGGTTCTTTCCATGTTATAGTTGTGTGGCGTGCAAATATAGAACTAAAGTAAAGGAAATGAAACCTACCACAAGGGACCATACACATACAATCCATGACCTAATTAGATGTAGCGATAAGGGGGTCATTTACCTCCTTCAGTGCTCTTGTAATAGGCAATATTTAGGTCAGACCCAGAGGAAGTTAAGAGACAGAATTAGAGACCATGTTAACAATATTAAAAATGGCTTTGAAGGCCACTTTGTATCCAAACATTTTAAAGAATGCCATGGGAGTAATGTTAATGATCTACGGTGGTGGGGTGTAAAAAAAGTTAAAAAAGACAGTAGAGGTGGAGATTATGAAAAATTGATTTTATATAAAGAGGCAGAATTAATTTACTTCTTTGGCTCACTGGTACCAGAAGGGTTAAATGTGGAATTAGACCTTAAAAATTAAGTATGGAAATCACACTTAGACCTTAATCCATTTCTACACTAGTAGTAGGTAATAAATTGAGTATGAAAATCACACTTGTATGAATACAATATATCCATTGTACATAATGACTTTTATGGAGCTGAAACTATCTAGGTTTTTAATGTATCTTTTATATATGTCTTCAGTAATTTGAAATAACATTAATTACATTTTTAGATAGCCCTCTTGGATATATATACTTTAAAATTAAAATAAATTATTGGTCGCTTTAAATAAGTTATCTGTATTTTTATAAAAAAACTCTTTTAGCTAATATAAATTTTGATAAATTTTGATCTTGTATGCACCTTTTAACTTAAGTTTTGTATTGATTCTAGAATGCATCAATTGTACCATCTTCTATAGTTGCTCTTAAACATGGATTAGTTGTTTGATATCTTAAGGCCCATCCCCAAAAGAAACTCTTGCCTTTTAAAATAAGTTTATTTTTAAATTAGTTCATTTGTTATTGAAATATATTCAAAAAATCATTACAGTTTTTTATATACGCTTTTAAAAATATACTTTTCATTATCTATTTATTGTATGAATTATCAATTGTTTTGATGATTGCTTATCTAATTTTTATTAATTTAAGTTTATTTATAACACTATCAAAATGTATATATACAATAGTTTTAATGAACAGTGTTTCTTTAAGTTGTTAGAGATATATTAGCAATGTTGTGACTAATCAATTATTCAATGATGCCAGGAAATTGATAAGGCTATAAAGAGGCATTATAGGACATGGTTTAAAACATCTTGACAAAGGCCTTTGAAGGGCTGAAACGCGTAGATGTTTTCTGTGAACCTGGATTCATACAACACCCGTTGATATACCAGAGCGATCTGTGTTTTTGAAACTCCCGCATTGGGACCGTCAGAGGGGAAACTCCTCAGCTGATTGGGTGTTTGTGACCACGTGACGATCTCCATTACGTCACACGCCAAAGGTTTCCCATCAAGGAGGAAAATACCGCTGCCAGAAAGACCCAGACGCCTAAATCAGGTGATTCTCATTCCCGGTCGGGGCTTAGAGAGAAAGTCCGTCCGGATGGTTGGTCGGCAAATCTAAAGGTAAAGACTGGAATTCCATTAATACTACCTACACTGCAATTTATTGGATCTATTGTTTTTGAAATCAACATCCTACCTATACTGCCTTCATTGCCTTTCACTACGGATATCTTTTTTAGCCTATTTTATTGCTTCACTCGGGAAAGTGATTGGGATAACTATTTATACTAGACTATTTGAACTACTGCTCATTTGACAGTATATATTCTTTGTATTTATATTATTGACTCATTGTTGCTGCTTTGAATTGTTTTTTCGTGTCCTTTTTAACCACCAGTGGTGTATTGCATTGTCTGTTATATGTGTATTTATATTGATTGTGTCTAATTATTAAAATATTTTTATTAGATTAAACTTTTAATAGTATATTTTAAATAAGTTTATTTATAACATTTATATCTTCAGTTTTTAGACTTGATCCACTCCAATTCCATGTTAATTATCTTACCATTATTTAGACAGTAAAAAAGAGGTTATTCTGTGTTTTACCCTTGTAAGCCGGATATAGTTAAGGCAGTCCACATTCCCGTGTATGTCTTTACAGGCGATATGATGTAGTGACACAAATCAAACATAAACACTGTTAGGCAAAAGTTCCACTCTGTATATTATGATGGTGTATTCCCTAGAAAAATACCATGCATTTTCAGGACTCACCCATAGCGACCATGAAGTTTTCGTCTGACGAGTATCCACTATTCGCGGAGATAGAGCTATCCAGGTGCTCTAAATACTCGTCGACTGCTCCCAAAGCTGCTAACACCTTTCAGCCGCAGCTTGTCGAATACTGCTCCTGCAGAGACTTCAGCGGTGCGGCTTTTCGTTTAGCCGGTTCCGGTTTGCCTCTATGGTGCAAACGGCCAAAGAGAGTCTGTATGCTGGGTCACGTGGTGGGTGGTCGGCCAATCCAGTGTGATGTTTGTGCCAAAATACTCCAAACGATATCGCCAAAAGCCTGTGTTGCTCCGTAACCTTAAAACACTCGATCCGCCATCAGATGCCTTGTATTACTTGTGGATAAAGGGTATCTTAAAAGGATTCCTTGTAATCGCAGATGTAGATTAAAAAAAAAAAGGAGAGCAAGCGATCCCAGTATCCGTATATAAATAAAAACAGCCTTTATTTCTTCATTTTAAAATTAACATGGTACACACAGTAAGAGTATCAGGTTTTTACGCGTTTCAACTGGGTGCCGTACTCATAAACCTGATTAGACACAGGTAGGTGCCTACTTAAAAAGGTTACAAAACAGATGGCTATTGGTTGGTGTTGAGCACATCCCTATTTGGGTACAGAAAATACACAATCAAATGCTTGCTCACTCGTAAGAGACATGAGTATGATCAGTTTAAACACAAAGAAACAGCAGCATGTTATTAATGATTACTTTGTTATACCCCAAATGGGGAAAGATAAGAAAACAAAGGAAAAGACAATTATTTAAAAGACCTTTCTGGATTAAAGGGATAAACTCATTTTAAAAGTTATTACCATAAAAAATAGACATCATCTTAGACTTTATACACATACTTAAATAAATAATGAAATTCCCTTGCTGAATGTATATTATCAGGCAAAAAGATATTTTAATAAATCTATATGAGTGTAAGTGCTAAATAAGATTAGTTGTTTTAGGTAATAAAAACTTTTTTTGAGATGTTTATAGCAATCTAGATTAGAAATCAATTTTCTTAGAATTAATACCTCCAATATTTTGTCTCATCTTGTGCTGTCTTTTTGTGGATTACAAGAATTTTATTGGACAAGGAGAATTATTTCAAATATACATGTGTTAGGCATTGGTATATGGTGATACATATAATGCTAGAGGACTAGAAGTGTACTGGACCATGAAACAATTTACTTCCAATGGTTGATAATGTCAAACTCAGAATTAAATCCATGAGGGATCTGAGTATTAAGCTTCATGATCCAGTACACTTCCTGTCTGGCCAGGAGTTGGTCTTTATTTCCTCCTCTGGGGGGCAGTTTTATGGTTTCAATACCTCACCATTTAAAAGATCCAGTGTCCTTGCCGTGCACCTCTATAAAGTGCCGTGATAGTGCCGAACATGGTTTTTCGTATTTGATGTAACCAAGATGTTCTCAAATCCTTGTCCGGACCTCCTTCAATTTTTTTATCTGTTCATTAGATTCTGGTAACCTTACTTCTCTACCTCTAAGTAGTTCCTCTCTGTTTTTCAATCTAGCTGTCTAATTCCCTGTTAATTATCTTACCATTATTATGACAGTATTAGCTTATTTTATTTAATTGTTTTATTAATATTATTATATATCAATTTTGCATATATTAATACTATTATATATAAATTTTGCACATATATAGGCTTTTTAATTATTGTACCCCTGAATATACCCAGCTTTTTAGCGCTACATCCAATTTTCTTATTTGTCTCTGGTTCTTCTGAATTGCTTTCAGAGTGCAATTCTAATTTTGATGTGTGCAGGTATATGTTTTTAGTGTCCAAGAAGTTTATAATATTGTTTTCTGTATAAATCTTTATAAATGGTGCTGATAATTAAAGAAATTGTTTATTTGTATATATATATTACATGTTTCTATATTACTGTATTTGATTTTTTTTAAAACTATATATATATATATATATATATATATGCTGTATATATATATATATATATATATATATATATATATATATATATATATATATATATATATATATATATATATACACACACACACACATACATATACACACGCCCATAATATACTTACCAATCATATAGAGATCACTTCTCACATGTGCATGTGTTATGCTGGGGCTAAGCATGCTGTGGACAATTATTGATCTAAATAAAAATAATAGTCAATACATTACAATGAGGGCACCATTATCACTGGGGTGTCAAAGAGGGAATGACCCTGCTTATTTTCTTTTCAAAGCTCAACATGGGTTAGATATGCAATATTTAGGCAAAATAGGTGTCTCTACCATTTGGCCAATTAGGCAGTCGCCTAAGGCCTTGCTTAAACAGGGGCCTCACTGTGTATCTCTGTCTTCATATGGGGATTTTGTTTTTTATGTGCAGCATGTGCATTTCATGTAGATGAGTGAAACCCCCCACTATTGGCTAGTTAACATAGAAGCATAGGAAGTGCCCTGTCCCTGACATTCTGCTGGTTACTATTGTTTATCTGGGGCCTATATGTTTCAAAATGCAGTGCTGCAAGAGGAAAGGTGTGGCTGAGAAGTTATTTTGCACACTCTCCTGTCCTGCAAGTCTAAATACCACCCTTGTTGTCTTCTAAGTGTCTCAAAACATTAGTACCATGTGGGACAGTTATAGTGCGCCATGTGAATTGCACACAGTATTTAGACATATGCAGGTGTGATTGAGAGGAGTAGATTAGAGATTATTGTGCTCAATTGAAGAACCTAAGGATGTAAGAATTATCCACACAAGCCTTGAAAATAAGCAAGGAGTATGGGATGGGTTATGGGATAACCTGTTTGAGGGAGCTCAATAAGACATAAGGGCTAAACCCCCATTGGACATTCTTATCTAATAGAACCTCTTACCCCTCAACCTGAAGGGGTTTGGGAAAAAAAGGGGGAACCTGAACAGAGAAAGCAGCAACAGCATGCCTCACTACCTACAGATGGGCAGATGTACACTGCGATTTCCAGCGCCACTGGACAAACCCCCCCCGACCCTTGGGCCGGAAGGGACAGCCATGCCCCCCATGCTTCCTGGTCTGTCTTCGACCGAGGCACAAAAAGCAAAAGAGCCTCATCCGATACTCTTACCTGCTTCACTTGAATCCCTTTACCCTGTGCCCGCTTAGAAGGGGACACCAGCTCGCCTACCCTCAATGCTCCGAAAAAGGCCAATGCAAATGCTAGGCTGAAAAGCCTGATCTCAAAATCACAAGAGCATACCTGATCAAGGCACCCAATGAGACCCTGCAAGCACTGGGCCACAATGGGTTCCCTCACGTCCCTCTGACATGGTTCCAGCCTGCCCCAACCTTTCACTACCTGGCGGACCCAGAACAACCCGGAAAAATCCGGCAAGTCATACATCTTATTAAAGAACATCAGAGCTGACAATCTCCCATGCACTCCACCTTTTTTAACTCCCATATTCCACAAACACAACAACCACTCCAACAACAACTCTTGTGAACTATTGACTAGTGCCACTGACCTTTCGTGACAGAAAACAAGCCACTCCTCCCAATGATGCGAGTAAGATGTCCAAGTTGACGGGCCAAAGATGCCCGCACTAGGCGCAAAACTACATCCCGTTTTCCGCAATCTGCCAAAGAAAAGGGGGACACGGGAGACCCTTAACTGCTGCTTCCGGCACCAATCTCCTAAACTGCCCCCACTGAAATCTGGATAGCGCATCCGCCACCCTGCTCTCAACCCCAGGCACGTGATGTGCATGGGAATTAATATTCAGCACCAAACATTTAAGTACCAAATAGCGCAGGTATCACACCACCAGGCGGGACGAAGCAGACTATCTATTAATGGCAAAGACAACGCTCATATTGTCTGACCAGAAAATTATACAGCGGTCCTTTAACCTCTCGCCCCACAATTCTACAGCCACTACAATTGGAAACAATTCCAATAATGTCAAGTTTTTTATCAGCCCCAAAGCTGGCCAGCTACAAGGCCATGGCTCCGCACTCCAATCTCCATTCAGAAACGCCCCATAATCAAAAGCGCCAGCTGCATCAGTGAATAGGTGAATTGCCCGACTAGATCGCCGCCCTTCAATGGCTCTTCCAGGCGGCAATTAAATATCCGTCCCATGGGAATCACCCTACCCGCAAAGTTCAGAAGTCCGAGCAGGGACTGTAAATCCTGCAGTGGTATCGAGCGAGCTGCAGCAGCCATCGAAACCGCTTCCAGCATATGCCGCACCTTGTCCTCGGCAAGCGGCAGAGCTGAGCACTAGAATCAATCTCAATGCCCAAAAAGGTGAGCCTCGTGCAGGGTCCCTGGGTTTTATCCTCCGCCAAAGGAACCCCAAATTTACTCATCAGCTCCCTCATTATCCCCATCGCCTGAACGCATTCCTCTGACCCTGGAGCCCCGACAAGCAAAAAGTCATCAAGGTAGTGTGCAACGGAGCCCCTGCCCATCACCATCTCGACTGCCCAATGCAAAATGTACTAAACATGTCAAAGTAGGCACAAGAGACAGAGCAGCCCATCGGAAAACACCTATCCACGTAATACTGGCCCTCAAATTTGATGCCCATCAGCCTCAACGAAGAAGGGTGAATGAGAAGCAAGCAAAAAGCAGATTCAATATCTAGCTTTGCCATCAAACACCTGTATCCCGCTGCCCTCACTAAGCCGAGTGCCTCATCAAAAGACTGATAGTGAACTGAACTGACTGCCGGATCAATCGGGTCATTCACCAACTGTCCTTTGGGATATGATAGGTGTTAGCGAAATTTACCTGGTTCCTTCTTTGGCACCACTCCCAATGGAGAGACTACCAGGTCATGAAGAGGTAACTTGGGATATGGCCCCGCAATGCGCCCAAACGCCACCTCTTTCCCCAATTTATCACGGACTACTGAAGGATAGTCACTGGCAGACTTCAAATTACGATGCCGTGGTGACCCCCGAACCACTGACGACACTGGAATGATAAAACCATCCCTAATTCCCGTGAACAACGTTGCTGCCACCTCCCTGTCTGAGTAAGCGTCTAGCCACAGCTTAATTGTGGCCAGTTTCAGGGGTGTTGGGCCCCTTGTTTGCAGCAAGCCCTCTGCCAAGTCCCTTGGACCCCTAGTGTCCCTTTTTCTGGAACAGTCGACCCCTGGGTGAGGTCCACTGCAGTACAGACAGACGTGCCGAAAGGAACAGCCGCTCCCTTTATCGCACTGTTTATCATTAAACTTTCAGCATTCCCTCCCTTTACGCCGAACACCCTGCAAGGTCCACCCAACGGCAAGGTGCTGAGCCTCTGGCTGAGACAGTGGTTGCTCAGGACCCAACCTCGCCCAAAGGTGCATGTCCATGGCCCCGTATGTTAACACAGGGTTATCGGTCAGCTTGCGCCGGAACTCCATATCGTAGCTACGCCACAAACCTTCCCCATATCTGGCATGAACATAATCTATCATGTCCATGTACTTAATGTCTATGGCCCTATCAGGGTGCTGCTTGATGTAGCAAGAAGCTAGGACCCTAAAACAGTGCAGCCATTCAAGGTAACTGTCCGGGCGCTTGACATTCTTGGGCCCCGTCCCATCCTCGCTGCGCTCTTTATCGCTATGAGCCTCCAGGGATAGTTCAAATACGTTAATGTATCTGGTATCCCTGATCTTAGCAACCACTTTGGGCTTTAAGTGCGCATGGAGTGACGGCACAAAGCATGGATAGGAGTCTCCCCCCCATGGCAACCCTCCTCAGGGAAACACCTGTACCCCCACTCAGAGGTGTTCTGTGTGCCCTGCCGTGCTGACACTGCCACCACCCTGACCATAACCCATTGAGGTGGGGTCACCCCCCAGCGGGATAAGTGATGCTCTCCCCAGGGATGACTCCCCCAAAGGTGCAGCTTGCAGGGACAACCCTGATGTGACGTTAGCGCCCTAAGCATGCGGTACATCCTTCTCTGCCCTTTGGAATTTAACCCTAGTGTATACCCGCTATCTGAATCAGAGTCACTGCTAAATCCCGTCTCCTCCCACTGAGCAAAAGATACCATCTCATCTTGCCTTCCAAAGTTGGGCCCGCTGGCTGCTGACCACGGATCCTGGAAGCTGCCACCCCGATAAGGAACTACCTCAGACGCTGCACCCGAAGTTGAGGGTCCTGCAGGGGTTGCCATGATCCTGGAACCGACAGCCCGCACCTGAGGAGGAGACAAAAAAGAGATGGGAGTACCCAGGCCTGCAGCATGGGGGCCTACACTATGTACATCACTCCCAGCTGCTGTAGCATCTGCACTCCCCATGCATTCTCTCCTGCCTGCCAGGTCCACCTGATGCGCTGGGGTAGAAGTAGCTACCAAATTTTCCCCCATCTGCACTATCCGATTCTCACCAAGCAGACCTATGGTCCCTTCTGCCCCCTCTATCTGTTGCATTCTCTTAGCCTGCGTCTGTTTCATTGCTCTCCCCCTCAATGTTGCTGCAGGCCCTTTAACCACCTTCGCTGCTCGCTGTGCCATGCCCATAGGAGCCCCCCTACCCCTGCCACTGGTTCTGGGTACCCCCATCCTACCCGCTGGCAATGGAGAAACCCTTCTCTTCTGATGCTGCGCAGCTCCGCTCTCTGCGATGACGCCGGAAGTGACGTCATCGCCGCACATCTGGAGGACTACTGAACTGGAAGTGAAGGTCCCGGGCGCCATGCTGCCGAGGCCTGCACTTCCGGTTGGGCCTAGAAACGCAGAGGGGGCCGGGCCGACTGTAGACCCGCAGGTCCTAGGGAGAAAGACCCGGACACGCCACCGGGGGCCACTGCCGCTGCGATGACCTGAACTAGGGACATGACCGCAGACAAGGCCTCAGCCGACAGGCCTGTCGGTGCCATAGAGGACTGAATTGCGGCCACCCCCTCCGGACCACTTAAGCCCTGCCCAGATGGGATTGAGGGAGAGGAGGAAACTCTACTACTCATGGAGGGAGGTTGGGAAAACAGAGAGGGGGTGTTAGCTAGACCAGGGGAGGACTCCGGGCCTAGCCCATGACATGCAGGGCCCGAACTCACCTCCCCCAGGGTGCCAGAAATAGGCACAATGGGAGAAGGCTCAGCTCCCCCAGGGGTTGTTGAAGGGGAAGGAGGGGAAGTGGGACTGGCTAATGATTCTTGCACAATACTTATCCGTTTTTCTGCAGGTGACACCCGACGCACAGGGGCCCCTGAAGGAGCCCTGAACCGGCTGGGCACTGCTGCAGATCTTCTGGAACGCTCCATCCTGACTGTAACTGCAGAAACACCGCTTGAACCATCTGGAACAAAGAGGATGAAGACAGGCCTGCATCTGCTTAAGTGGTGAGTACAAAGATCCTCCCCTTACCTTGCAACAATGTTAGAGTAATGAGTACTAACCCCCTAAAAGCAGGGGAGTTAAAAGAGGGGAACAGAAATAGGACTCTCACGAATTCCCTTTGGGGTAAGCCTATGTATTGCAAAGGGTAGTGCCCTGATACCAGGGGTAAGTATGAGTCAAAAAGGAGAAAAGAAAAGAGATATCTTGGGGCACACTTAGGTGAGAGCCTAAATAATCAAGTTAAAGGTGAGCATATGAGACATCAACTTAAAACATAATTTTTATTAGTGAAAAAATAATTATTAAAAGAAAAGACATGTATTATATTAAAATGGAGGTATCACTGTTATGTTAAACCTAATTCAGGGTACAACTTCCACTTCAATAATTAATATATGTTCCCACATCCATCGAGACAGTCCCATTGAATTAATTTCTATTAATTAAGGTTGTCACTAGTAGTAATAAGTTTATCTAGTGCCCATTAGATTATGGGATTGTACAATTAATTGTGGATAGTCTAGTATCGATACTGGACAGGGTAGACGTTGCTATAACAATTATACTGCAGTAACAAAGTGTACCTGGGATGACATATACAATGTCATCTATAAAATCCTAAGAATAAAATCAAATAAGTCAGGTGGAAGAGTGTGTCAAAGGTTGACACATTTTCTCCAACATTGGTGTGTCCGGTCCACGGTGTCATCCATTAATTGTGGGATATTCTCCTCCCCCACAGGGAAAGGCAAGGAGAGCACACAGCAAGAGCTGTCCATATAGTCCCTCCCAGGCTCCGCCCCCCCAGTCATTCTCCTTGCCGCTCTGAACAAGTAGCATCTCCTCGGGGATGGTGAGGAGTTTGTGGTGTTTAGTTGTAGTTTTTTATTCTTCTATCAAGAGTTTGTTATTTTAAAATAGTGCTGGTATGTACTATTTACTCTGAAACAGAAAGAGATGAAGATTTCTGTTTGTGAGAGGATTATGATTTTAGCAGCAGTTACTAAAATCGTTTGCTGTTTCCACACAGGACTGTTGAGATGAGATAACTTCAGTTGGGGGAAACAGTTAGCAGACTCTTCTGCTCAAGGTATGACTAGCCATATTTCTAACAAGACTGTGTAATGCTGGAAGGCTGTCATTTCCCCTCATGGGGATCGGTAAGCCATTTTCTTAGTCTCAAACAGAATAAAGGGCTTATTATGGGCTATAAACTGGTAGACACTTTTAGGGGCTAAATCGATTGCTTTATTTAAGTATTATATGCAGTTTGAAGTTGTATTTCACACTTTTATAACATTGGGGAACGTTTTTAGCACCAGGCACTTGTTAAGACACCTTCCCAGTCAGGAAGGGCCTTTCTCTGTAGTAGGCAGAGCCTCATTTTCGCGCCATTACTGTGCAGTTCATTTTGAGTTCAGTACATGCAGCTGCATGTGTGAGGGTCTGGAATCCACTAAAAACGTTCCTAGAAGGCTTCATTTGGTATCATATACCCCCCGGGAATGGTGAAGTTGCAGCAAAGGCTGTGGCTGGGACTGTAAGGGGGTTAAAATTGGGTAAAGATTGGATAATTTCTTCATAGTTTTTCACATATTCAGTAATAAAGTGTGCCCTGTTTAACATTTAAAGAGACAGTAACGGTTTTGTTTTAAAACGTTTTTTGTGCTTTATTAACCAGTTTAAGCCTATTTAACATGTCTGTACCTTCAGATAGATCATGTTCTATATGTATGGTAGCCAATGTGGTTCCCCCTTCAAATATGTGTGATAATTGTGCCATAGCGTCCAAACAAAGTAAGGACAGTACTGCCACAGATAATAAAGTTGCCCAAGATGATTCATCAGATGAAGGGAGTAGACATAGTTCTACATCATCTCCTTCTGTGTCTATACCAGTTATGCCCGCGCAGGCGACCCCTAGTACTTCTAGCGCGCCAATGCTTGTTACTATGCAGTAATTGACGGCAGTAATGGATAACTCCATAGCTAATATTTTATCCAAAATGCCAGCATTTCAGAGAAAGCGCGATTGCTCTGTTTTAAACACTGTAGAGCAGGAGGGCGCTGATAATTTTTCTGTCATACCCTCACACCAATCTGAAGTGGCAGTGAGGGAGGGTTTGTCAGATGGGGAAATTTCTGATACAGGAAGAATTTCTCAGCAGGCAGAACCTGATGTTGTGACATTTAAATTTAAATTAGAGCATCTCCGCGCATTACTTAAGGAGGTGCTATCTACTCTGAATGATTGTGACAATCTGGTCAACCCAGAAAAATTGTGCAAGATGGACAGTTCCTTGAGGTCCCGGTGCACCCTGATGCTTTTCCGATACCTAAACGGGTGGCGGACATAGTGAATAAGGAGTGGGAGAAGCCAGGCATACCTTTTGTCCCTCCTCCTATATTTAAGAAATTGTTCCCTATGGTCGACCCCAGGAAGGACACATGGCAAACAGTCCCTAAGGTCGAGGGGGAGTTTTCTACTCTAGCCAAGCGCACGACCATTCCTATTGAGGACAATTGTGCTTTCAAAGATCCTATGGATAAAAAATTGGAGGGTTTGCTTAAAAAGATTTTTGTACAGCAAGGTTACCTCCTTCAACCTATTTCGTGCATTATTCCTGTCACTACAGCGGCGTGGTTCTGGTTCGAGGAACTGGAAAAGTCGCTCAGTAGGGAGACTCCGTATGAGGAAGTCATGGAAGGAATTTACGCACTTAAGTTAGCTAATTCCTTTATTTTAGACGCCGCTTTGCAGTTAGCGAGGTTAGCGGCAAAAAATTCAGGGTCTACAATTGTGGCGCGCAGAGCGCTCTGGCTAAAGTCTTGGTCGGCGGATGTATCTTCCAAGACTAAATTGCTTAATACCCCTTTCAAAGGTAAGACCCCTTTTGGGCCATAATTGAAAGAGATTATTTCAGTCATCACTGGGGGAAAGGGCCATGCCCTCCCACAAGATAAACCTTTCAAGGCTAAGAATAAGTCCAATTTTCGTTCCTTTCGCAATTTCAGGAACGGACCGGCTTCCAACTCGGCAGCCTCTAGACAAGAGGGTAACACTTCCCAGACTAAACCAGCTTGGAAATCAATGCAAGGCTGGAACAAGGGTAAACAGGCCAAGAAACCTGCTGCTGCTACCAAGACAGCATGAAGAGGTAGCCCCCGATCCGGAACCGGATCTAGTAGGGGGCAGACTCTCTCTCTTTGCTCAGGCTTGGGCAAGAGATGTTCAGGATCCCTGGGCACTAGAAATAGTCTCTCAGGGTTATCTTCTAGAATTCAAGGAACTACCCCCAAGGGGAAGGTTCCACATGTCTCACTTATCTTCAAACCAAGTAAAGAGACAGGCATTCTTGCATTGTGTAGAAGACCTGTTAAAGATGGGAGTGATACTCCCAGTTCCAACTGTGGAAAAAGGTCAGGGGTTTTACTCAAATCTGTTTGTAGTTCCCAAAAAAAGAGGGAACTTTCAGACCAATTCTGGATTTAAAAATTCTAAACAAATTTCTCAGAGTGCCATCGTTCAAAATGGAAACTATTTGAACGATTTTACCTACAATCCAGGAGGGTCAATTTATGACTACCGTGGATCTAAAGGATGCGTATCTGCATATTCCTATCCACAAAGATCATCATCAGTTCCTAAGGTTCGCCTTTCTGGACAAACATTACCTATTGTGGCTCTCCCATTCGGACTAGCCACTGCTCCAAGGATTTTCACAAAGGTGCTCGGGTCCCTTCTAGCGGTTCTAAGACCCAGGGGCATTGCAGTGGCACCTTACTTGGACGACATCCTAATTCAAGCGTCGTCTCTTTCAAAGACAAAGGCTCACACAGACATTGTTCTAGTCTTTCTCAGATCTCACGGGTGGTAGGTGAACATAGAAAAAAGTTCCCCGTCTCCGTCAACAAGAGTCCCTTTCTTGGGAACAATAATAGATTCTTTAGAAATGAAGATTTTCCTGACAGATGTCAGAGAGTCAAAGCTTCTAAACGCTTGTCAAGTTCTTCACTCTGTTTTACGGCCTTCCATAGCTCAGTGCATGGAAGTAGTAGGGTTGATGGTTGCAGCAATGGACATAGTTCCTTTTGCGCGAATTCATCTAAGACCATTACAACTGTGCATGCTCAAACAGTGGAATGGGGACTATACAGACTTGTCTCCAGTGATTCAAGTAGATCAGAAGACCAGAGACTCACTCCGTTGGTGGCTGACTCAGGATCACCTGTCCCAGGGAATGAGCTTCCGCAGACCAGAGTGGGTCATTGTCACGACCGACGCCAGTCTATTAGGCTGGGGCGCGGTCTGGGATTCCCTGAAAGCTCAGGGTCTATGGTCTTGGGAAGAGTCTCTTCTCCCGATAAACATCCTGGAACTGAGAGCGATATTCAATGCTCTTCGGGCTTGGCCTCAACTAGCAAAGGACAGATTCATAAGATTCCAATCAGACAACATGACGACTGTTGCTTACTTCAACCATCAGGGGGGAACAAGGAGTTCCCTGGCGATGAGAGAGGTGACCAAGATCATCAAATGGGCGGAGGATCACTCCTACCACCTGTCTGCGATCCACATCCCAGGAGTGGAAAACTGGGAGGCGGATTATCTGAGTCGTCAGACCTTTCATCCGGGGAGTGGGAACTCCACCCGGAGGTGTTTGCCCAGTTGACCCAATTATGGGGCATTCCAGACATGGATCTGATGGCGTCTCGTCAGAACTTCAAGGTTCCTTGCTACAGGTCCAGATCCAGGGATCCCAAGGCGACTCTAGTGGATGCATTAGTGGCGCCTTGGACTTTCAACCTAGCTTATGCGTTTCCACCGTTCCTTCTCATTCCCAGGCTGGTAGCCAGGATCAAACAGGAGAAGGCCTCGGTGATTTTGATAGCTCCTGCGTGGCCACGCAGGACTTGGTATGCAGACCTGGTGAATATGTCATCGGCTCCACCATGGAAGCTACCTTTGAGACAGGATCTTCTAGTACAAGGTCCATTCGAACATCCAAATCTAGTTTCTCTCCAGCTGACTGCTTGGAAATTGAACGCTTGATTTTGTCTAAGCGTGGGTTTTTGGATTCTGTGATAGATACTCTGGTACAAGCCAGAAAACCTGTGACTAGAAAGATTACCATAAAATATGGAAAAGATATATCTGTTGGTGTGAATCCAAGGAATTCTCATGGAGTAAGATTAAAATTCCTAGGATCCTTTCCTTTCTCCAAGAAGGTTTGGATAAGGGATTATCAGCGAGTTCTCTAAAAGGACAGATTTCTGCTTTATCTGTCTTGTTACACAAACGACTGGCAGCTGTGCCAGATGTTCAAGCTTTTGTTCAGGCTTTGGTCAGGATCAAGCCTGTTTACAGACCCTTGACTCCTCCCTGGAGTCTAAATCTAGTTCTTTCAGTTCTTCAAGGGGTTCCGTTTGAACCCTTACATTCCATAGATATCAAGTTGTTATCTTGGAAAGTTCTGTTTTTGGTTGCTATTCTTCTGCTAGAAGAGTTTCTGAATTATCTGCTCTGCAGTGTAATCCGCCCTATCTGGTGTTCCATTCAGATAAGGTTGTTTTGCGTACTAAACCTGGTTTCCTTCCAAAGGTTGTTTCCAACAAGAATATTAACCAGGAAATAGTTGTGCCTTCTTTGTGTCCGAATCCAGTTTTCAAAGAAGGAACGCTTGTTACACAATTTAGATGTAGTCCGTGCTTTAAGGTTCTATTTAGAAGCAACAAAGGATTTCAGACAAACGTCTTCTCTGTTTGTAGTTTATTCTGGCAAGAGGAGAGGTCAAAAAAAGCTACTGTTACCTCTCTTTCCTTTTGGCTGAAAAGCATCATACGATTGGCTTACGAGACTGCCGGACAGCAGCCTCCTGAACGAATCACAGCTCACTCTACTAGGGCTGTGGCTTCCACATGGGCCTTCAAGAACGAGGCTTCTGTTGATCAGATATGTAAGGCAGCGACCTGGTCTTCTCTGCACACTTTGTCCAAATTCTACAAATTTGATACTTTTGCTTCTTCGGAGGCTATTTTTGGGAGAAAGGTTTTGCAAGCCGTGGTGCCTTCTGTTTAGGTAACCTGATTAGCTCCCTCCCTTCATCCGTGTCCTAAAGCTTTGGTATTGGTTCCCACAAGTAATGGATGACACCATGGACCGGACACACCAATGTTGGAGAAAACAGAATTTATGCTTACCTGATAAATTACTTTCTCCAACGGTGTGTCCGGTCCACGGCCCGCCCTGGTTTTTTAATCAGGTTTGAAGAATTTCTTTCTCTATACACTACAGTCACCACGGCACACTATAGTTTCTCCTTTTTTTCTCCTAACCGTCGGTCGAATGACTGGGGGGGCGGAGCCTGGGAGGGACTATATGGACAGCTCTTGCTGTGTGCTCTCCTTGCCTTTCCCTGTGGGGGAGGAGAATATCCCACAAGTAATGGATGACACCGTGGACCGGACACACCGTTGGAGAAAGTAATTTATCAGGTAAGCATAAATTCTGTTTTTATTGCAAATTGCATGCACTTGCTCCTCTTAAAGGTGTGGGAGAACATAAAGCGTTCCCAAAAACAATAATATAATAACAGTGAATTGATCTATTAGATCCTAGTGGTTAGTTGGGAATGGACCGTGTATTAAGCACATTACACTCCTAGATTATAATAGAGCTGTGGTGGCGTTATTACCTGTGGCAGTATGTGTCAACATTGACCACCACTGTACCGCCACTAATAAATCATGCTGTATTATATACACTATCATTCAAACAACACTCCTCATGGGGTTAATATTGTGAATGCTGTATTGCAGGGTAACAATATGGGTCAGAAATGACTGCCACTACATCAATTGATCCATATCCACTCTTGCTATATTAAAATACTCTATCAATCCATAATATATAGCAAGGTGGTTAGTATTGTAGTAGTATAGTTATATATGACATAGGAGATCAAACTGACTTCTGCTAAAAGAATGTGTTTGACTTAATCAATATTTGTGCTATATCATGCACACTACTTGAATCACAAGTTGCGCTTTTAGTCTTGATACTGAAGTAGTGATCTAATACGTGTCAGTATGTTATGTTATAAACGTTATATATTCACAAATATTAAAAATGGTTTTTGCACTGTAGTAATAACAATATATGTGACATGAAAGATCACATTTCCTGCCACTATAAAGCGTTACTCTATCTCCTGTTGTGCTGTATCATGCTCAATTTTTCGCACCGTAAGTTATGCTAATAAAATAAGCGCAGTGGCAGTGATCAAATTTATGTCAATAGGAGTCAGGGCTGACAAAAGTTGCAAATATCATTCTGTCCCCACTGATACTATAGTTAGTATCACCACGTTCTAAATTCCCACTTATACCAACTAGTAAGACAATGCCAATAAAGGCCAACAGTTAAGTATTAGTCTATTAAATTGTCACAATTAAGTTAAAGAGAAGCAGTGTGAACGCCTGTTCGTAGTGTGCATGATATAGCACAAATATTGATTAAGTCAAACACATTCTTTTAGCAGGTCAGTTTGATCTCCTATGTCATATATAACTATACTACTACAATACTAACCACCTTGCTATATATTATGGATTGATAGAGTATTTTAATATAGCACGAGTGGATATGGATCAATTGATGTAGTGGCAGTCATTTCTGACCCATATTGTTACCCTGCAATACAGCATTCACAATATTAACCCCATGAGGAGTGTTGTTTGAATGATAGTGTATATAATACAGCACGATTTGATATATTAGTGGCGGCACAGTGGTGGTCAATGTTGACACATACTGCCACAGGTAATAACGCCACCACAGCTCTATTATAATCTAGGAGTGTAATGTGCTTAATACACGGTCCATTCCCAACTAACCACTAAGATCTAATAGATCAATTCACTGTTATTATATTATTGTTTTTGGGAACGCTTTATGCTCTCCCACACCTTTAAGAGGAGCAAGTGCATGCAATTTGCAATAAATATGTGTCTACCTTTGACACACTCTTCCACCTGACTTATTTGATTTTATACTTAGGATTTTACAGATGACATTGTATATGTCATCCCAGGTACACTTTGTTACCGCAGTATAATTGTTATAGCAACGTCTACCCTGTCCAGTATCGATACTAGACTATCCACAATTAATTGTACAATCCCATAATCTAATGGGCACTAGATAAACTTATTACTACTAGTGACAACCTTAATAGAAATTTATTCAATGGGCTGTCTTGATGAATGTGGGGACATATATAACTTATTGAAGTGGACGTTGTACCCTGAATTAGGTGTAACATAACAGTGATACCTCCATTTTAATATAATACACGTCTTTTCTTTTAATAATTATTTTTTCACTAATAAAAGTTATGTTTTAAGTTGATGTCTCATATGCTCACCTTTAACTTGATTATTTAGGCTCTCACCTAAGTGTGCCCCAAGATATCTCTTTTCTTTTCTCCTTTTTGACTCTTGCAACAATGTTGCAAGGAACACATGCACACTGCTAGATCCCATGTCAGGCAGGGGGTAAGGCCCTTAAAATGTTCCCTGCTAACAAGCAGCCCTACACTATCAATACTGTCTGTAATGCTGATAATGATAAAAATTGTATATATATCTGCCCTTCATTTACTAGTTACATTCCCTTTCTGCAATATTTCATTTCCGCTCTTTTCTCTCCTAGCTCTATCTCTTCTCTCTTTCTTAGTCTGTCCCTATTCACTTTTTCTCCTTTTCACTCTCCCCCTACCTTCTCTCTCTTTCTATTCATTTTCTCTCTGTCTCTCTCTTTACTTTCTCCATTCCCTCCTTTTTTTTCTCTTCAATCTCTCTTTTAATGCTCTCCCTTATCGCTCCCTGCCCATCTCTATACTATAAACAAACTCTCCTTCTTCTTTCTTTTCTGTTTTTCACCTCTCTCTCTTCAATCTCCCTTCTCTCTCTACCCTCTCTCACTGTCCATTTTTTCCTCCTCTCTCCCTTCTTCTCTTTCTGTTCACTCTCTCGCCTTCTCTCTTCTCTCTGTATACTTTCTCTTCTTCTCTCCTTCTCCAGTCTCCCTCATGTCTCTAATCTAACTACTCTTTTCTTCTCTATTCTTTCTCACTGCTTTCGCTCTCTCCCTCTCTCTCCACTCCTCTCATCTTTCTCATCCACTCTTCCTTTCTCTCTCCCTCTCTACTCTCTATGTTCTGTTTCTTTTATCTCATAAAATATAGCACTATACTGTGCTGTTCCATTCCTTTCTTATTATTTTAATATGAAGTAAAACCTTATATACATAATATAATTGGTGTGGCTGGGTAACTAGCTTCCAGTTTTGCTTTTAACCTTAGCTGAGAGCTTTCAAGCGAATGCTGGACTTTCTTTGTGTTTTGTATTAATTTATTTTCCCTATGGGCCTTGCACCCAGACTTGTCTGGGGTTAACTGCTTGGGACTCTGGAGACAGCACAG
Source organism: Bombina bombina (assembly GCF_027579735.1). Lineage (NCBI taxonomy): Eukaryota > Metazoa > Chordata > Amphibia > Anura > Bombinatoridae > Bombina > Bombina bombina. The sequence continues at coordinate 631,897,059 of NC_069503.1, read as the reverse complement.
CTTCCTGAGAGTGCTATTGAGCACCCAGGGCTGAGCATGTTGCAGGGTCATATGATGTGTACACAGTCCAGTCTGAGAGTGTAGTCCCCTTCGTGTTTTGCATATATATACTGTATATATATATATATATATATATATATATATATATATATATATATATATATATATATATATATATATATATATATATATAAATACACATACCATATAAATCTTTAGACATGTACAGTATATATGTATATGAATGTATCTCAATGTTAAGGCCCTTTGTCTGCCTTTTTTCTAACACTGGAGACCTCATATTTTTGAGCTTTTAAAACCTTTTTGTTCCTTTTTTTATTTATTTTTTTATTTTTTTATTAGATTGTGTGATTATTAGTGTAAGTGTACTTTGTAATGTATTTTTGATGTGTTTTGTGAAATAGTTAACCAGACCTCTGAGGTCGCACCAACACAGACCTCTGAGGTCGCTCAAGCGATCACGTTTACTTTCAACTTGTAAATATGAGCGACGCACGCAAACAGAATCGATAAACCCCTTATCACTAGTACGTAACTGTAAACGTGCCCCTCATAATCTGGCAGAAATTAAATACTGCATTAAAAGATATCTGCATGCAAAATAAATGTTTTGAAACGTGCATTGTTTTGCAGTCCTGGAACTTATCCTTTGAAAAGCCTCTTTAATGTTGGTTATCGTATCTCCTATGCTCTAGCTAATTAGGGAAATAAATAAAAAAGCCATTTACCAGCCAATCACTGTGGAAGATGTGAGGGTCAGGGTACACTTCTGAATGTTTAGCTCATTTAGCAATGTCAGGATTTGAAGTTTACATATTGCACTGCAACATCTTATCAGACATTGGAAAACCCACAATTTTCTGAGATAAATCGCTCATTTCTCCTTCTCAGATATTAAAAGGCACCCTGCTAAGTTCTCAAGGTTAACCCTGATACATAGCTTTCCATAACTGACTTTAACTGATTACTGCAAAATAATGTACTTTATATTAACATAATGAGCATGGCTAGCCTTGTCTGCAGACTAAAGTTCGGAATTGTCCAAATAGTGGATGGAGGTTTTGCTATTGATAAATAATTGCAGTAAAAAAACATGTAAAAGGGACATGAAACCAATTTGTTTTTCATGATTCAGATAGAGGACACAATTTTAAACGGCTTTTAATTTGCTTCTATTATAAAATGTGCATCATTATCTTGATATCCTTTGTTAATGAAGCTGCAATGCACTACTGGGAGCTATCTGAAGACATCAGGTGACCCGAAGACAAGAGACATATGTAAGTTATAAATCAGCAGGTACCTCACAATAGTGCATCTCTGTTCCTGAGCCTCCCTAGGTATGCTTTTTAACAAAAGATACCAATAGAATGAAGCAAGTTAGATAATAGAAATATAATGGAAAAGTATTTAAAATTGTATTCTCTATCTGAATCATTCAAGACAAACGCCTAGATTACGAATTCTGCGTTAGCTTTAAAAAGCAGCGTTAAGGGGTCCTAACGCTGCTTTTTAACGCCCGCTGGTATTACGAGTCTGGCAGGTACAGGTGTACCGCTCATTTTTTTTCCGCAACTTTTCCATACCGCGAATCTTCTTACGTCAATTGCGTATCCTATCTTTTTAATGGGATTTGCCTAATGCTGGTATTACAAGTCTTGGAGAAAGTGAGCGGTACAGCCAAGACTCCTACAGCATATAAAAGTCAGTAGAACATAAAGCTCTTAACTAAAGTGCTACAAAGTGCACTAACACCCATAAACTACATATGAACCCCTAAACCGAGGCCCCCCCACTTCGCAAACACTATAATAAAATTATGTAACCCCTAATCTGCCGACCTGACATCGCCACCACTATAATAAATGTATTAAACCCTAAACCGCTGCACTCCCGCCTCGCAAACACTATAATAAATTTTATTAACCCCTAATCTGCCGTCCCTAACATCGCCGCCACCTACCTACAATTATTAACCCCTAATCTCCCGCCCCAGCATCGCCGCTACTATAATAAAGTTATTAACCCCTAAACCTAAGTCTAAACCTAACACCCCCTAAGTTAAATATAATTTAAATAAATCTAAATAAAATTACTATAATTAAATAAGTGAATCCTATTTAAAACTAAATACTTACCTATAAAATAAACCCTAATATAGCTAAAATATAACTTAGTTACATTGTAGCTATTTTAGGATTTATTTTTATTTTACAGGCAAATTTGTATTTATTTGAACTAGGTACAATAGTTATTAAATACTACCTAGCTAAAATAAATACAAATATACCTGTAAAATAAACCCTAACCTAAGTTACAATTACACCTAACAATACTCTATAAATAGATTAATTACATAAATTAAATTACTAAACTAATTACAATTAAATTAAATAAACTAAATTATGAAAAAAAAATAAACACTAAATTACAGAAAATAAAAAAGAAATTACAATTTATTTAGACAAATTACACCTAATCTAATCCCCCTAATAAAATAAAATAAAAAAACAAATAATAAAATTCCCTACCCTATACTAAATTACAAAGTAATCAGCTCTTTTACCAGCCCTTAAAAGCGCTTTTTGCGGGGCATTGCCCCAAAGTAATCAGCTCTTTTACCTGTAAAAAAAGAAATACAATACCCCCCCAACATTATTTTATTATTTTTGGGGGGTGTTTATTTTATTAGGGGGCTTAGATTAGGTGAATTAGATTAAACTTCTTGTAATATTTTTTTAATTTTTGTAATTTAGTGGGTTTTTTTGTAATATAGTTTAGTTTATTTAATTGTATTTTATTTTAGATAATTGTAGTTAATTTATTTAATTAATTTATTGATAGTGTAGTGTTAGGTGTAATTGTAACTTAGGTTAGGATTTATTTTACAGGTAATTTTGTAATTATTTTAACTAGGTAGCTATTAAATAGTTATTAACTATTTAATAGCTATTGTACCTAGTTAAAATAAATACAAAGTTGCCTGTAAAATAAATATAAATCCTAAAATAGCTACAATGTAACTATTAGTTATATTGTAGCTATATTAGGGTTTATTTTATAGGTAAGTATTTAGTTTTAAATAGGATTAATTTATTTAATTATATAAATTTTATTTAGATTTATTAAAAATAGATTTAAGTTAGGGGGTGTTAAGTTTAGGGTTAGACTTAGGTTTAGGGGTTAATACATTTAATATAGTAGCAGCGACATTGGGGGTGGAAGATTAGGGGTTAATAATTGTAGGTAGGTGGTGGCGACGTTGGGGGCGGCATACTAGGGGTTAATAAATATAATATAGGTGTTGGCGATGTTAGGGGCAGTAGATTAGGGGTTCATAGGGATAATGTAGGTGGCGGCGGTGTCCGGAGCAGCAGATTAGGGGTTAATAGTATAATGTAGGCGGCGAGGATGTCGGGGGCGGCAGATTAGAGGTTAATAAGTGTAAGGTTAGGGGTGTTTAGACTCGTGGTTCATGTTAGGGTGTTAGGTGTAGAAAGTATTTCTCCATAGAAAACAATGGGGCTGCGTTAAGAGCTGAACGCTGCTTTTTTGCAGGTGTTAGTTTTTTTTCAGCCGTCTCAGCCCCATTGTTTCCTATGGGTAAATCGTGCACGAGCACGTTTTTCCAGCTTACCGCTACCGTAAGCAACGCTGGTATTACAGGTAGAAGTGGCGCTAAATTTGCTCAATGCTCACTTTTCTGAAAACCTTTCAGAAAACTTGTAATACCAGTGTTGTTTAAAGTGAGCGTTAGCAGTGCAAGTTTTTACAGACAAAACTTGTAATCTAGCCGTATGTTTGGGTTTCATATCCCTGTAATTTGTTTAAGGACATTTAGACTTAGCTGATATGCTGCTCTATAGCAACACAACAGAAATGTCTTGTAATTATAAACTGTCCCTTTAATCCTAATTCTATGTGACACTTTGATCTGAGTGATGTGATACACCAAATATGAGAACTATTAAGCAATAAAACTCAAAATGTAGCTTTAACAGAGCTCTTAAATGTATTCTAGAACAATATATTGCTCTAAGTGAAACATGTTTTGTGAATAATGTCTCATCAGTGACCCTAGCCCTATTATCTGATCATAGAATGGTGAGTTATTGTGTAGCTGGAGTTCTATTTGCTTTTCTTGATCCTTGTTTAACCTTTCATTTTTAAAAAATACATACTATCCTCAATATCAAATACAAAGCTAATTGCTATTGATTATCTCAGGAAGAACAAATCCATTTAAAGAGAAGAGCAGATAAACGGAACGTAACAGTAAACAGTAATACATTGCTGCTTTCATGAAGAAAAACAATTTAAGTAATTTAGCCCATTATGTAGGAGAACACTCTAATTTAGCCCATTATATTAGGAGAACACTCTAACGAGGACACAGTTTCTCTAACACTGTAATTGTACATTATATACTGTATTCCCAACTACAGGCACAAATTCCCAAATCCAGAATTCCAAAATTATAAAAAATTACTTGTTTTGCCTGTAGGTCACAATATTCATTGCGCTTTTTTTTTGGTTTGCTTTTATGTGTTCTAAAATGCAAATAATAGCCTATATATATATATATATATATATATATATATATATATTATATTTATTGGATGAAATGGGACATGGCAGAAAAAAAAATTAAAGGGAGAGGGGGGGGGGGGAGCTACACTACAGTGGGGGGAGGTGTGGGGACCACTAAACTATAGAAAAAAAAAATGTATATATTGGATACTAGCACACAGCTGCCAGTACCAAAAATGGCCCCCATTAGTGGGAGGTTTAGAGAGCTATGTGGGGGGGATCAGGGAGGTGGGAGGGCTGAGGGGGATCACTACACTGCAGAATATATATATATATATATATATATATATATATATATATATATTTCTATACAAATAATAATAAAAAACAAAAACTGGAATTTTTGGGAAAGTTCTCTATAATTCCGTAGTGAAGGCATTAAACAGTAAATAAATGCTAGATACAATGATCATAGGCATCTGCATGGATGTGCTGGGTGTGCGTCTCACTGTATAACTGAAAATAGATCTAATAAATTTGGTTTGAATACAATCCTCATCTGTGCAGTACAGTCTGAAAATTATGTTTAAAACACTAATAACGAGCTGTTGCTTCCTGGTACCCTTTGCAATATGATGTGACACTAATTTTAATAAGGTTGCAATAATATCAACTAGCAAATGGCTAGATTACGAGTTGTGCATTAGGCTTAAAAGCAGCGTTAGCCGGTCCTAACGCCGCTTTTTAACGCCCGTTGGTATTACAAGTCTTCCAGGTACAGGTGTACCGCTCACTTTTTTGGCCAGACTTGGAAATACCGCAAATCCACTTACGTAAATTGCGTATGCTTTTTTTCAATGGGACTTGCATAGAGCCGGTATTACGAGTCTGCCAAAAAGTGAGCGGTAGACCCTCTCCTGTCAAGACTGGTACCGCATTTTAAACTCAGTAGTTAAGAGTTTTACACTACAACGCTGTAGCATAAAACTCTTAACTAAAGTGCTAAAAAGTACACTAACACCCATAAATTACCTATTAACCCCTAAACCGAGGCCCTCCCGTATCGCAAAAAACAACAATTTTTAACCCCTAATCTGCCAAAACGGACATTGCCGCCACTATAATAAATATATTAACCCCTAAACTGCCGCACTCCCGCCTCGCAAACATAAGTTAAATATTATTAACCCCTAATCTGTCTTCCCTAACATCGCCGACACCTACCTACATTTATTAACCTCTAATCTGCTTCCCCAACGTCGCCGCCACTATACTAAAGTTATTAACCTCTAAATCTAAGTCTAACCCTAACCCCCCTAACTTAAATATAATTAAAATAAATCTATATAAAAATTACTATCATTAACTAAATTATTCCTATTTAAAACTAAATACTTTCCTGTAAAATAAACCCTAAGCTAGCTACAATATAACTAATAGTTACATTGTAGCTAGCTTAGGGTTTAATTTTATTTTACAGGCAAGTTTGTATTTATTTTAACTAGGCAAAATAGTTACTAAATAGTTATTAACTATTTAATAAATACCTAGCTAAAATAAATACAAATTTACCTGTAAAATAAAACCTAACCTAAATTACACTAACACCTAACACTACACTAGAATTAAATTATCTCCCTAAATTAAACACAATTAAATACAATTAGCTAAAGTACAAAAAAAACCACTAAATTACAGAAAATAATAAACAAATTACAAGATTTTTAAACTAATTACACCTAATCTAATCCTCCTAACAAAATAACCCCACCCAAAAAATAAAAAAGCCCTACCCTACACTAAATTACAAATAGCCCTTAAAAGGTCCTTTTGCGGGGCATTGCCCCAAAGTAATCAGCTCTTTTACCTTTAAAAAAAATTACAAATCCCCCCCAACATTAAAACTCACCACCCACACAATCAACCCTACTCTAAAACCCACCCAATACCCCCTTAAAAAAACCAAACACTAACTCCTTGAAGATCACCTTACCAATCAGCCAATAGAATGCGAGCTCAATCCTATTGGCTGATTTGCCCGGCATGGATGAAGACTTCTCCCTGCTTCGTTGAGGACTTCGGCCCGGTTGGATGAAGACTTCTCCGGGTAAGGTGATCTTCAAGGGGTTAGTGTTAGGTTTTTTTAAGGGGGTATTGGGTGGGTTTTAGAGTAGGGTTGGTTGTGTGGGTGGTGAGTTTTAATGTTGGGGGGGATTTGTAATTTTGTTTACAGGTAAAAGAGCTGATTAATTTTGGGCAATGCCCCGCAAAAAGGCCCTATTAAGGGCTATTTGTAATTTAGTGTAGGGTAGGGCTTTTTGTTATTTTTTTTGGGGGGGTTATTTTGTTAGGGGGATTAGATTAGGTATAATTAGTTTAAAAAATCTTGTAATTTGTTTATTATTGTCTGTAATTTAGTGTTGTTGTTTTTTTGTACTTTAGCTAATTTTATTTAATTGTATTTAATTGTATTTAATTTAGGGAAATAATTTAATTATAGTGTAGTGTTAGGTGTTAGTGTAACTTAGGTTAGGTTTTATTTTACAGGTAAATTTGTATTTATTTTAGCTAGGTATTTATTAAATAGTTAATAACTATTTAGTAACTATTCTACCTAGTTAAAATAAACACAAACTGTAAAATAAAAATAAACCCTAAGCTAGATACAATGCAGGTGTTAGACTTTTTTTCAGCCGGCTCTCCCCATTGATTCCTATGGGGAAATCGTGCACGAGCACATTACACCAGCTCACCGCTAACGTAAGCAGCGCTGGTATTGGAGTGAAATGTGGAGCAAAATTTTGCTCAACGCTCACATTTTTTCTGTTAACGCCGGTTTGTAAAAACCCATAATACCAGCGCTGTCTGTAAGTGAGCGGTGCACCGCACCGCACCCCTGTTAGCACCGCACCCCTGTTACCGCAAGACTCATAATCTAGGCGAATGACTGCAGTGTGAGTAAATTACATAAAACAAATTATT